>NC_056733.1:1430740701-1430790701 GCF_019279795.1 Protopterus annectens | reverse complement strand
CTTAAGAAGCATGAAGCTGACTTTGTAGAAATTTTTTACCTTAATGGTGGGGGTGGGGGTGGGGGTTCATGGGCATATTCTAGGCCAACAACCACAAGGGCCTTTTTAAGCCTAGCTATGCATCCCAAATCTCTGACAAGTTCTGATACCCTTGTTAAATGTAAGCATGGGCCTGGGAGATGAACCATTTACAGGTTACCTGTGTCCATTACAGGCATAGGTGCCAAACCAGGGATGAATTTCTGGTTTCCCATCCAATTGTCCAAGTTGCACTTGAATTGGGTTAGGGAGGAACTCTGCTTCACATGGATGGGGAGCCTGTTTCATAGCCGGGGTAGTCTGTGAGATGCATACTTATCTCTCTAGCAGGTCCTATTTATATCACAGGCAAGGTTTAAGTCTTTAGAATGGGTAATTCTGGTGCTGTTTGTTTGCTGGATATGCAGTGGATCCATCATTGGGGTCTGACAATGCCCTGTATGCCAGGCATAGATCTCACCTCAAAAGCCTGTAGGAGACAGAATAGATGGATAGGGCCTTGAGGCGGTCTGCATAGGACATTTTACTTACACCCTGTATTCTTTAAGTGAGCAACCTCTTTGGACGTTCTAATTGTTGGATATGCCTGGTTAGGTACATACCAAAGGGGGCATTGTACTCAATGATAGGTCTGATGAATGTCGAATACAGTGGGATAATGACTTCCTTGGACTTAGATGCCATACATTTGTTTATAAGTTGTTCAACATAAAATGATTTCCTCACCACTGTAGACATGTGATGGTCAAAAGCTAGATTGCTATTTATGTGTGTCCCTAAGTCCCTGACTACTTAGTCATCTCTAAGGCGTGTGTTGTCAATATAATAGTTACCAGGGATGGATGACTTCCCAAAGGATAGTATTATGCATTTCTTGGCATTTAGTTTTAGTCCATGGCTGTGACACCAGTTGTTTATCTGTGTCAGCCCCTCCTGGAGAGCATCTGTGTCAGTGTGAGATTCAATGACAGCTCCTAATTTGCAATCATCTGCAAATTTAGTCAACCAGAGACCACTGACATTGGCCTTGATTTCTGAGAAGTAAATGTCAAAAAGGATCAGTCCAAGGACTGACCCTTGAGGGACTCCACTTGTCAATGGCCACTTTGTAGAGGTGGACTCCCCAAGTCTAACTTTCTGGATTCTATCTGTGAGCCAGTTGGCTATCCACCGGGTGACATACGGGTTTGTACCTAACCTCTTGAATTTGTCAACAGTGGCCAAGTGGGGTATTGTGTCAAATGCCTTGGCCAGGTCAAGGTAGGCAGTGTGAACGATTTTGCCCTCATCTATTGCTTTGGTAACCTTCTCAAAGAAGTCCACCAGGCTGAGTAGGCATGATCTGCCCTTGATGAAACTAAACTGGATTGGGTCCAGTGTCTGGAGATTTACTATATCTCTATTGATCATCTCCATGATAATTCTTTCCATGGCTTTACATATAAGACTAGTGAGACTTATGGGTCTGTAGTTTCCAGGGTCTGTAGGTGGCCCACCTTTGTGCAGAGGGATGACTGTTGCCTTTCGCCATTCATGAGGGCTGAAGCCTGTTTTGAGGCTACAGCTAAACAGTAATTCCAGAGGCCCTGATAGGTCATGATATTTAGAAGGCATTCTGGGATATTGCCTAGACCCATTGATGCAGTGTTCCTTGGTCTTAGAGAGAGCATTAAGGACCTGTTCCCTAGTGATAGTAGGGGGAGTTATATTTGATGATATTTCCTGAGGGAAGTTTGAGGGAGAGAGAAGGGTAAAGTTGGAGCTGAATTTATCAGCCAGGAGGTTTGCTATATCTGCTTCAGTATAGGTGGCTCCATTTACAATGAGCTCTGCATGCAATTGTGTATTGCCTTTCAGGTTGAGAACATAACTAAATAATGCTTTGTGGTTGTCCTTGCTCTGGGAGGCCAAACTTACCTCAAATTTGGGTTTGGTAGACTTTGTCTTCTGAGTTGTTTAGTTTGATGAGAGTGCTTTCATCCTGCTGGGTGCTACACCTCCTAATTTTTGCCATGATTTTCTTCCTTCTGTTATACAGCTTATTGATTTTGTGACTCCACCAAGGTGGCTTGTTTTTTGAGTTAGTTCTGTACTTCTTCATGGTGGGTACATTTGCCTCTATGCAGCTATTAACATGCTTGTTCAGGGTTTCTGTAAACAGTTCTGCATAAGCAGCAGTGTTCTCAGGGTTAATATGGCTATTTTGCCAGGTTCTCACTTAATAGCAGGAGGTTAGCCATAGAATAGTTCCTGAATATTCCAGGTTTAGCTGGGGGTCCAAGTTTTATTCTTACTTCAAAGGAGACCATTTTGTGGTTTGACCTTACCAGGGAAGGTATTACAGTAGGGAGTGTGCAGCATTCTCCCATATTGGTGAGGACCAGATACAGTATGGTTGCACCCCTCATTGGTGTACTGACTATCTGGTCCAGGGAGTTTGTGTTTACAAGATCCAGGAATCTCAATGCATGTATGTTTGGTGTCTTATAGGATTCCCAGTTAATAGAGGGGTAATTAAAGTCACCCATGAATATGGTATTGAGTTGGATGGTTAGTGTTTCTAATAAGTTTAAATACATGATATGGGTTTTCTGGGTCATGGAGGGGGACCTATAGCTTGCATAGAAGTGGTATTAGATTTTGTCTATGGTGATTTGAACATGGAGCAGCTCAAGTCCATTGTCCTGTTTCACCAGCCTTGAAGTATATTTATTTTTGATGTAAATAGATATACCTCCACCTTTAGTCACTGCCTGTGAAGTAGCTGGCCTAAATGTGTGGGAGGCATTAAAACTGTACACTGTTGGTGTGCTCTCCATGGCTTTAAACCATGTCTAAGTGACTGAACAGATGTCAGCATTCTCTAGGGCAAAGAGAGCTTCTAGGGAGTGGAGTTTTTTGTTTGGACTCCTAGCACTGAGCAGTAATACCTTTAGATTTTCTTTCATCACACACTGCATGCCGTATCAGGGCTAGACACCTGGCAGTGTAAAAATTGTCTCTAGTTGATGGGGTCACTGTATGGTTGTTTGCTGGTAATAAGTGGGTTAAGGACCCTGGCATACTCTGAACTACACCAGGGACCCATGCTAACTGTGGGAAAGGTCTATATACCTTTATTGGCCAGTATGTACCCAGCATAAAGCCCAGCAGCTCTGGCTTTATAAGCTACTGGCTACCCCATGACCAGTTGCCTTGCCTGAGTTACCTGGGATAGCTCTCTTGAGCAAAAGCCAGATATAAAACCAATCATCCTGCAACAAATGAACTATAAACTTGATACACTGAATATAGGTTCACTGATAGGATGCAACTTGAAAGTGGATGACATGATCTTTAGTAGGAGACTGTACATCCCATACATCCAGGAGATAAGATGTAAAGGCAATTCAGCAAAGTCACTTGGCATAGGATCCAGAATCTACTAGTCAGGGTAAAGACACACTAGAAATTGTGAGTAAATTGTGATAAAGGAGAATCTTCTGAAGACAGTGAGGGATATCATCAGTATTAGAGACTCATGTTAGTCTCAAATGGTGTAAAATCAGTGCAGTATTTATAATCTCACTATGCCCTGCAGCAGGGTTGTGATGGCAAAAAAAAAAAGAGTGCATTCAGGCAGCAGTTGTGGGACCTACTAGATAAAACAGGACAACTTGAGTTGGTGATGATAATGGGGGACCTGAATGCTCACATTGGGACAGAAAAAATAGAATACGAGGATGCCTGGGTCTACATGGGTGGGGTAAAAAGAATAATGAAGGAGATGCCATTTTAGACATCTCTCTGGCAAGTGGCTTAATAGTGGCCAGCACATGATTCACCAAGACACACACAAGATCACATACAAGAGTTGGGAACATGCTAAACCAAATGTATTTCAAATAGTGCATATCATAAAAGAGATAAAAGACCTGGAAGAGGGATCTTTAGAAAAGAGAAGGAGCAAATTACATAGAAATAAATGGACACTGGGGTTACAGTGCATGCAGAATAATGTTCAGGAGGAGGAGGAGGAGTGAGGTTTAAGGGAAGGCAGGAATTCAGCAATTTATGTACTATTGGACTGACGATGATTACAAAGAAAATATATGTCATGTATAATGTGTGTAAATGGAAAGATGTTAATATGGCTTGTTTTCTTTTCTGTTAATGTATGTTTGGATACGTCTTAAGTCATAATTTAATAAATGTGTTTAAAAAAAAGAGTGGTGAACATGCAACTCACATAGACTTCCTCATAGTAAGGAGAGGACACTGGGGTAGAACAAATATTGTAGTCATCCCCAGTAAAAAAGCCAGCCCACAACATAAACCACTTATGACCACAATCAGTTGAAAGAAGTAGGCAGAAAAGGCTCTAAGGTCAACAGAGACTAGGGTGAAGTCCTGAAAGCTGAGCAACCCAGTTTAATTGATCATGGAATTACATTGGCTACACAGAATGGTTCAGTAGAACTGATAAATAGGGTTGGAGCAAAAGCACAGGAGTTCATGGAAATACTCAGGGTTATAGCACCACAGGAAGAAGAGGAAATAGCTGGAGTTGAAGAATGGCAGTATTTTAAAACAGCATATGTGAAGACCATAGAATGGATATGTGGCTGAGCCAGGTATGGAAATAATGCACATAAGGAAAACTAGTGGTAGAATGCAGTAGCACAGGAATTTATCAAAAGAATGAAGGTGCACAGGAAAAATTGTGAGACAGAAACAAAGGGACTGGCCTAAAAAGTAATACTGATTGGGTAACAGAGGCTAAAAGATCAGTCACAATAGCAACTTACAAGGAATCAGAGGCACTCTACTTGACACAGTAGATGGCAAGAAGAAAGTCTACCACATTGCAAGGCAAAGAGAGGAAGATAAACAAGACAGTCAGCAGACTGCATTCATAACTGATGCCAAAAACAACCTACTTACTAGTCTACAGGACATCAAAAACAGGTGGAAGGAGTACTTCCAGCAGCTTCAAAATGAAGAAAACCCCACAAGTCTCTACTGTCCCATGCACAGTCTGGGATGAAAGAAAAACCTACCTTGGGAGAAGCAAGATCAGCACTAAGGAAAATTAAGTCAGGAAAACAGCATGCTCAGATGAAGTCACAGCAGATATGATCAAGATGTTGGGTGAGTTATGGGAGAAATGGCTACTGATGATACTCAAAACTGTATGGAGAAAAAGGTTTATCCCTGATGATTGAAGAATATGCATTCTAGTGCTACTGTACAAGAAAGTGGACACTGACATCTGGTGCAGCACAGAGGTGTTGTTACACTGCAAGAAAGTGCTGGACAGGATGATTGATAAATGAACATGTACAGTGAAAACAGAAGCGAACAGTTCAGATTCAGATCAGGATAAAGCAAAACTAACCTGAATCTGAAGTACAGGGTAACACAGAAAGTCTTTGGCTAATGAAGTTTGCAGATGACTGCAAACTAGTAGCCATAATCAAAACTCCTAATGATGTGGACATCCTACAAAAGGGCCTCACTGAGACAGATGCCTGGTGTCAAAGCCATGGCCTGAAGATCAATGCCAAAAAGTGCATTGTCATTCCCTTTGGTAAAAACCCTGTACCCATGAACTACCACATAGGTGGTAGTCTAATTAACACCGAAAGTGTGATAAGTGACCTTGGGACACCGGTGGACAGTAGTCCCTCCTTTGATAATCACATCGCCACGGTGGTCAGAAAATCCTTTTACGTGGCACACCTCATCACAAAAGGTTTCTCATTCAGAAAAAAAGAGGTCATTGTTCCCCTCTACTCATCACTCATTAGAGCCATTATAGAGTACAACACCCCTTTTGGTATGTACCTTACAAGAGATCTACAACAACAGGAAAGACCACAAAAATACCTCACAAAGAGGATTACTGGCTTCAAACAGATGCCCTACACAGACCGTTTCCAAAAACTCCAGCTTTATTCCGTCGCATATCACCTACTCAGAGGTTATCTCTGCCTAACATACAAAGCTATGTCAAACTCAGAGCTGTTGGACATGTTCCATTTATAGAAATCCCAATCCCCCTGAGCTATACTTTGTAGGGACTTAAACCTTGTCACCACAATAAACAGAACATGAAGGAGGGATAGATTCCTGCCCCAGAGACTTCCCATACTCTGGAACAGACTACCTATCTATGTCAAACAGAGCTCCTCATTAGCACTCTTCAAGAAAAATCTTGATGATTGGATGGGAAATAGGAAATTCACCCCGGGGATCACTTCTGTGGCTCTGCTAGACAGGGGCACAGGAAAATAATTTTCTTGGGTGGCGAAAGCCAGGGTACCTTTTTGGCTAGGCTTATATAGGTCGTAGGGCCAATAGCCTAGTACCTACCTATGAGCCTATGAACCTGATGTTTGAAGTGAAACAGACAGATAAGAAGCAGCAGGAAATGAGGAAAAGGTCCAACTGAGCATTCCTAGACTTGGAAAAAGCATATGGCAAGGTCTCAGAAAAGCTGGTTTGGGCAGTTCTGTGAGGGTTTAAAGTCCCAAATACTTTGGCAGAATTACTGCAGATTATGTATGAGGATCAAATGAGATAAGTATTAAAAGTATTCAGACTCACAGAGGGACTCCCAGTGGGAATGGATGTGCATCACTGTTCAGCTCTGAGCCCACTGCTGTTTAGAGTGGTGAAAAGCTACATTAGCAAACAGGTTGGAGGGGACAGATCAACAAAGCTGGTGTATACAGAGGATGTGGCAGTACAAGCAGACTCTGAATAAGAACTTCAGCAAATGACAGGAGAATGTAATGCAAAACACAAGTCACATGGGATGAAACTGAGTCTAGACAAGACAGTTGACATAGCAGCAAGTTGAGAACATCAGAAGAAGATGAAAATTGAAATAGAAGGTAAAGTAGTGGAATGGGTTAATAGTTTCAAGTAGCTGGGAGAGGTGGCTCCAGAGAAGGGAAGTCTGAGTGAGGAGGCCAAAGTTAGAATTAGAGGTGCATGGCCAAGTGGCACATAGTGTCATGGTTAGTGTGACAGAAGAATGTCAAAACAGCTGAAAATGAAGGTGTACAAAACAATGTGGCAACCAGTATTTTGTATTGTAAAGAAACTGGGGCAATAAAGGCAGAAGGGTGCTAAAATGCATATTGTGGGACAACTCAGAGTAATACTTTGTTTATCTTGTGGCTGGTACTTTTCCCTTATTTGATGCCCCTCAACTTTAAGTTGAGGAGTGAAAAAAAGGGTCTGCCCTTTCCCCAATCTTGGGAACTTTCAGGAAGAGAAAATTCTATTCTCTCCACTCTGTGCTCACGCCATTCAAAAAATATATATCACTTTAGCCTTAAAACTAACAGCTGAAAAAAACCCAAATAAATATCTCTAAGGTCTATCCTTTCTCTGATCCTCCATCAGGAAGGAGAAGCAACGTCCTTTCTTGATCTGCGTTCCTACAAAAAAAAAGTCTGAAAAGTATGTTCTTCCAGATCTGGCACTCCTTCAGAAGAAGCAATGTCCATTTTTCCTGAGCTGTAGTAAGCTGCTTGCTATATCTTATACCACATATGAAGTGCTAAAGCTAAAGCTAAAATGCTTCAACCCTGACCACAAATGCATTATTTGCATTCATTTTTGAATGCCAGTTGTACTGTGCACTACTGACCGAAGGGGCATCTCCTGATTGTGCCCTCTACCAGCTTGCACCCAGGGTGGCTGCTCCCTCTGCCCCACCCTAGACTGACCTCTGGGACAGACAAAGAAATTACACAATCAGAGCAGAAGCCAAAGTAGTCCCAATTATAGACAGGGTCAAAGAGAACAGTTTACTCTAGTTCAAGCAATGTGCAGGTCAGCAGATGATATGGTGAAAAAAGATTTGGGACAGAAAGGAAGAAAAGAGGAATTAAGTATGTCCAACCAAGACATGAATGGACTGAATGAGAGATTGCCTGAAACAGTCAGTCATGAATGTTGAATAAGGTAAACGAGTGTCACTGAATTGAAAGAGGTGGTGACAGCTGATGAGACACCCAGATCCCATGTAGAAAACAAATGGGAAAAAAGGGGTTGATGATGATGATAACTGAAGAGTAGCATTGCAAAGAGTATATTATGACTTACATAAAACTTGTCATATGACAACACTGAAATACAAGCCCGTCAAGAGCACATTCATTGAAAAAGTATAGTAAATGCATTCATTTCATCACAAAAACCAAATGAATAGGTAACAAAATAACGCAAATTGACTATGTCCTGATAATGATATTCTATTTAAGTGCCTTGAATCCCATCATATTAGTACAATGTGTAAGAACTGATATGTCTGTAGAATACTGGAATGAGCTGAAATGACTGGAGGAAACTGGTATGAGACTGGAATGAATGTCTTGATCTGTTAATTATACAGAACTGTGTTGAACAGGTGCCAGTCTCGCTTTTATGTGCCAAGTCTTCTTGCACATCTTAGAATAAAGTCTAAAAACACAGTAGTTCAGTTAAGAATGCTTTATTATGTACAGTGGAGATAGATGATAACAATATCTGAATACTGTCTCTAATAACAGTGCTGACAAACTGAAATAATCCTCATTTATATTCTTAATACTCCTGTCCTCCTGAATAGTATAATTAATATTTTGGAATGCTGGTTATTTGACCTGAATGTTATATTCTGGAATGCTGGATATCTGGCCTGATGTCTGCACTCATACTCAAGTGTCTGTACTGCAAAGGCTTTCTGCATATCAGTCCAAACAGACCAACTTAACTGACTGTGTTTGAAGTATTTCTAGTAATATCAAAACCCTGCAAATGTCTACACACCTCTTTAGCCTTGGTTCCCAAGTCTTGTAAGATTTGTTTGTTCTCAATGTACTGCACACTCTGTTCTTATCAGTATTCTTGACTGAATGGTATTTTCACTGACTGAAAGTACA
This sequence comes from Protopterus annectens, assembly GCF_019279795.1. Lineage (NCBI taxonomy): Eukaryota > Metazoa > Chordata > Ceratodontiformes > Protopteridae > Protopterus > Protopterus annectens. The sequence continues at coordinate 1,430,781,744 of NC_056733.1, read as the reverse complement.
TTCACTGAAAAGGTATGCACTCTGTGAAGGCCTGTTTTAATATGGCTGCATTTCTATACCTATGCAAATAAATACTGTATTTTTGTTCATTTAAATGATACCTGATCTTACAACTTCTCCTGAAGATACCTGAACACACACAGGTATCTTATTTCTGTAGTGAATTTAAAATGTGAAATATTAAAGAAAGATACATACCTAATCTTACATTTTCAAGACTATGCAAGGTGTATTGTACTAACTGTATTTATGTAGGATGTATTCCTTAACAATTGTCTCTGAAATTATTGAAATAGGATTTATCTCTGTAATTACTTTATAAATTTATTAATATAGTCTGCGAATATAGGCTACTATAGTGCCTTTTTTAGGCAAGGCTCAAAAGACAAACCCACCTCCATAGACAATACAAAGAAAAAACTAAGGGTAATGCTGCTCAACACCAGAAATCTAAACCTCAAGATGCACGCACTTGAGACTCTCCTCAGTATGGAGAATATTGATGTCTGTGCAGTAACAGAAACCTGGTTCATGGCTCCCTAAAGCACCCCAGCACTACCAGGTTATACTTCATACCATGCTTTTCGGCCACAAAACTCGGACCGAACCACAAAAGGAGGGGGAGTATCCATATACATCAAAGATACCCACACCTCCAGGTTAGTGGCACTGCACGAAACATCAGAGACCATCCATGTGCAACTAACAGTGGGCAAAACTGCCTTTCAGTTTGTAGCCTACTTACAGACCACCCTCCCAAACACAGGAACCCCACTCGGATTTCCTGAGAACACTGGAAGATATGAAGGTCTCTCCAAACACCATTATATTGGGTGACTTCAACTACCCAAACATTGATTGGGAAAAATACTCAAGCCCAAACACTCTCCCCCAACGGTTCCTAGAATTTATAAACTCAAATGCTATGGAACAACTGGTCACCACTCCCACAAGAGGAGAAAACATATTGGACCTGGTCATCACCAACATGGGGTCTCTATGTTCCACACCAGAGGTATACCCCTCATTGGTAAGATCAGACCATAAATTAATCTCACTGGACATCCATATTCCATCCCCACCCCCAGCCAAGGAAACCACGGTGAAGAACTTCTAAAAAGCAAACTTCACACTTCTCAAAACCGAGGTGGAATCTTTCAAAGGGCCCGGGCCAGTGGAAACTACGGCCCAAAATGCATAATCCTTTACAAAAGCATTCTATGGACACCTACAGGAATGCATGGAGCATGCTATCCCAAATAAAACCAAGGCTCACACTCCTCCAAAGGCTGGAGACCTGTCTGGTGGACCCCGGCCATAAATAAGCTATATAACAGAAGGAGGAAGCTACTACATGATAGAGCAAAATCCCAAAAAGGGAAGGCATCTCTGATCAGTACTAGCAAGAAACTACGATCCCCTCATAAAATCATCTAAGGCAAGCTTTGAAAGAAAAATTGCACAAGACATGAAGGATAATCACAAGGCCTTCTTTAGTTATGTCAGGAACCTGGGAGGCAACTCCCAGGTATGCTCTGAGTTAGTGCAAAATGACAAAAAATACACTGAACCCAAAGACATTGCCAACATCCTGGCAGAAAGGTTCAGTGCAAATGTCTATATCAACAAAATGTAGCCTCCCGGTGATCACAGATGCACAGGTAAGAGCTGCCCTCTCCAAAGCAAAAAAACACAGCATCAATGGGACCAGACGGTGTCCCGGGCTGTGTCTTACATGAGCTCCAAGAAGAACTAAACCCTCACTTAAAGACACTGTTCAATCTCAGCCTTACTATAGGATATGTACCCAAGGAATGGTGTACAGCAACAGTGGTCATGCTCCACAAAGGTGGTGCCACAATGGACCCTGGAAACTATCGCCCTATAAGCCTGACCAGCCTGGTCTGCAAGGCTATGGAGTGTATCATCATGGAAATCATAAACAAGGACATTGGGAACCTCCAGACACTGGATCCTACCCAATTTGGCTTTGTTAAGGGGAGATCTTACCTCTTAAACCTGGTTGACTTCTTTGAAATTGTTACCAAAGCCATAGATGAAGGGAAGGTAGTCCACACAGCCTAGGTGGACTTCGCAAAAGCCTTCGACACAATACCTCACTAGGGCATCATAAATAAGCTCACCAGCTTAAATATCAACCCCTATGTCACAAGATGGGTTGAAAACTGGCTCAGGGATAGAACCCACATGGTCAGAATTGCAGGTGCCATGTCAGACTCTAAACCAGTTACAAGTGGCGTCCCACAAGGCTCAGTCCTGGGACCTCTCTTGTTCGGTATATATTTCTCCGAGGTACAGGCTAACACGGGTGGACTATGGCTGACAAAGTTCGCAGACGACTGCAAACTGGGTGCCATAATCGACTCTCTGGCTGACATGAGCATCCTCCAAAAGGGTTACACAGAGACAGATAACTGGTGCCAGAGCCATGGCCTAAAGCTAAATGCCAAAAAGTGCATTGTCATCCCCTTTGGGAAAAACAAAGTGCCCACAAATTACCACATAGGTGGTAATCCATTAAGTACGGAAGCAGTAATTAGGGACTTGGGGACCCAAGTAGATAGTAAACTCTCCTTTGACAATTACGTTGCCAAAGTAGTTAGAAAGACCTTCTATATAGCCCACCTTATCATGAAAGGTTCACATCTAGATCAAGAGAGGTCATTGTGCCCTTCTACTCATCACTTATCAGGCCCATAATTGAATACAATGCCCCATTTGGGATGTACCTTACCCGACACCTGCAGCAACTGGAAAGACCCCAAAAGTATCTCACCAAGAGGATCAAGGGACTCAAACAGATGCCCTATGCACTTCGGCTAAAGAAACTCCAGCTATACTCAGTTGCGTACCGCCTACTCAGAGGCGATCTGTGTCTGACGTATAAAGCCATGTCCAACCCAGAATTAATGGACATGCTCCACCTCAAGAAATCCAAATCCCTTAGAGCTACATGCTCCAAGGACTTGAACCTCAGCACAGAAATAAATAGGACATGCTGGAGGGACAGATTCATATCCCAGAGGCTCCCCTCACTCTGGAACAAAATCCCAATCCATGTTAGGTAGAGCCCCTCACTGACCCTATTTAAGAGAAATCTTGACGAGTGGATGGGAGACCGTAAGTTTACCCCTGGGATCTCTTCTGTGTCCTTGCTAGACAGAGGTACAGTAAACTAACATTAATATGGCTACCTTCTGTGACCTACTATACAGAGGCACAGTCAACTAATCTAAAAGGGTGGTGAAAGCCAATCACACTCTGGCTAGGCTTACAAGTGCCCTAGGGCAGATAGCCTAGTATCAACCTATGAACCTATGAACTAAAACTAATATAAAGTAAGTTTACTTTAGCTGGTAAATAAACTTGCATTTTCAAATTTGACCACTAGGTGTTATTTGAACATTTATGGTCTGTTTGGATTGAAGTCTCTTAACTTTATGTTTAATTATAATAGGGCAATTTTTTAACTTGTAACTGGTAAACCCTCTTTTACACCTATAATATATGTCTCTTGAAGCATAATTGCCATATACTGTATTAACTTGTTTCTGTAAATCTTCAGCTAGACCTGTTGCTAATAATACGATCTATTTACATCTTTAATGTACATCTATTACAGCACATATACATCTTTAGTGTATATGTACTGTAATAGATGTCTACCTTTTAAATTTGTGTCTTAAATATCCTGCAAATATTTATGTGGTGTAATAGAAGACGTATTTTTACTGAAATCTATGCTTTTTGTATTTCAAATCTATACCTTTGCATACCCTGTCAGTATCTTTTTTAACTTTTTAATTTACAATAATTATTATTTAAGGTGTGCTGGTGGTGGTGCTGCGGTAGCGTTGTCGCCTCACAGTTAGACGTTGCCTGTTCGATTCTCAGTTAAAGCTTCTAGTGTGTGATGACATGCGTGAATGGCCGTTCCTTTGTTGAAGGTTGTGCGTTAGGCCCGGCAAGCCAGCATGTAAAACTCTACTGCCAATCATTAGCAGACCGGAGTTCCGCTGTGGCGACCCCTAACTGGGAAAAGCCGAAAGACACACACAATTATTTAAGGTGTGCTGTATTCTGCAAATTAATTAACAAACTAAGCCTGACATGTTACGCCTTAAACATATTAAATAAGTATTACTACTTATTCTTTAGATAACTTAACTTAATAAGCCTGTTACAAATAATTTTATCACTTTACCCTTAAAACTAACAGCTGAATGATGTAAAGTGTGATGTAATTGCATGTTGTAAACTGTCTAGTAATGCTGTCAGAAATGCATACCTGATGAATGTAATATTCTGAAACGTGACTGAAATCTACAGTAAAGTGATGAGGTACATATTTATACTGAACATTTAAAATAGCTGTGTATAAAAGTTATATTTTGGAAACTAACTTAACTAATACTAAAGGAATATATTTTTTACCAGTGTTACCTGAGCACAGATAAAAGCATAAACTGAAATCTGGTAAATGTTAAATTCTGGAAACTAAACTATTACTAGAGGAATATCTTTTTGCATCATTTGAACATAGATAAAAGCATAAACTGAAAACTAGTAACATTATACAATTGTCTGAAGACATACACACATTTTCATACTTGCTTTAACTCTAATCTGCATAAATTCACATCTGTTGTCTACACATTTTAACTTTAAAGATTTTAGATAACTGAAACACATTTAAACTGAAAATTACTACTGATACACAAATGTCTGAAAACATAAAACCATCTGCATACTTGCTTTAACTCTAATCTGCATAGAAGCACATCTGTTGTATACACATTTTAACTTTAAAGATTTTAGATAACTGAAACACATTTAAATTGAAAACTAGTACTGTTGTACAATTATCTGAAAACATAAAAACATTTGCTTACTTGCTTTAACTCTAATCTGCATAAATGCACATGTATACACATTTTAACTTTAAAGAATACTTTCATTTAGATAACTGAAACATATTTAAACACACATTGAAGGAAAAAGAATCTTGTCTTTCTGTAGATACTTGAGTTGTGCACCACATTTCTTGCAATGTTTAGGCCTTACTCTCCATTGTCCCAATCACTGCTGAGGTATTGGAAGGGCCTCCCTAGAGTCCTAGTGTCCTTGGATGAGTTTCTTGTACACTTAGGCCTTTCAAACTTCCCCTTTCTCATAGGATCATAGGATGTTACTACACTATTGGCCCTATGGCCCTTATAAGCCCAGCCAAGTTCTACCCTTATTTCCATGATCAGCACCAATTTTCCTTATCCAAGAGGGGGCACAGATGGAACCCTGGGGTGAATTTATGGTTACCAATCCAGTCATCCAGACTGCATTTAAATAAGACCAATGAGGTACTCTGTTTGACATGAAGTAGGAGTCTGTTCCAAGGGTGGGATAACTTCTGAGAGACAAATGTGTCCCTCCAGCATGTTCTATTAATGTCACATACCAGGTTAAGGTCTTTAGAGTGAGTAACCCGTGTACCATTTGACTTGTGAATATGCCTTTCCAATAAAGCAGCAACTCCTGTGCAAGGCTGGGTGGCCGAAGTAATATTTTTCTGGACTGTATTTGAAAATGCATTCTGAAAAATCACCCTGGAAATTATTAAAATATCCAAAGTGACAGCATGTCTTTTGTAGCAATAGCTCTAAAGCACAAAAAAGCAGTGTCAGGTCTTTAAAATAACATTTGCAGTTTTAACAGTTATAAACCAAAAACATTGCTTGTTGTCCTGACTTTACCTACATTTTTCTGCATGAAATAAACATATGCTGCTATTAAACTCTTGTAAGTTTGTAAGCAAACTGATAATATACTATAGCAAACTAGACCAATGCTACTAATAAGTAGATTATTGCAAGTCTGTAACTGAACTGATAATGTACTACAGTGAAATGGAAAGGCTCTAATGTCTTATAAAATAAAACATAGACCTCAGTAGCATTGCTTTTCCCTGCCATAATTTCAAATGAAACTAAAAGTAATCTGACACTGTACTGCTATTTTAACATTTTTTTTTTGCATTTCTGCACCTCTATAAAATTAATCCTAACTGTTGAACTTTCAACATTTACTCTATGATGCTCAGGCCATAATTAAAAACAAGATTATTTCAGTGTACATGTCTCTATCAGCTGCTTTACATGTCACTCTTTCCTTAGCTGATGTCTTTTTCAGTACTGCTGAATGCTGCAAGGATTTATCATTACTGTCTACAAATTTCTTGGATAAATAGTAAGAATTGTTACTGCGGCACTAATAATATTAAACTGATTTTTACCATACTGATTTAATGCATGCAGTACTGTCTTTAATTCAGCTCACTGAGCTGACCTGTAATCTGATAAATCAGTTATGTAAGTCTGTGCCTTTGATGTGCTTGGTGAACTGCAATTTCTGCATGAAATATATACAATCTTGAACTGTTTACATATACACATTTATTACTAGAGTCAAACTGCTCTGATTCTGGAACTTTACTTGTCTGTCTTTTATACAAGCATGTGAAGTTTTTTTTTTTTCATTTTCTAGCATGAGATATGAACCTGTGGCTTTAATGACACAAAATATTTATGCTGCACTCTTTTCTTGCATGGGATCTGAACTTTTGACTGTACTGTCACTTTTAAAATGTAGCATTGACTTTAAAATTCTACATTCTGTAAACTAGCTAAACATTATTTAATATATGTGAATTCTTTTTGTCTGTCTATATCAAGATATTATTTATGCATTGCAGCACATTATTATCATAATTCAAAAGTCTTAATGTTTGCTAAATAAAAGAATAACACAAAAAATTAATTTTCCAGATCTGTAACTGTAAACTCTTTATTCTGTGAATTAACTTGACTGTCATTTCTCATACACCATACACAACATGTGCTTCCAGAAAGGTAAATGCGTGTACCAATTTTAAATATAGTACTAGCCTGAAACATGCTACTTGTTTTTTCCTTACTGGCCATTTTCAGTCTGTCTTAGCTTTTCTGAGACTAAGATACTGTTTCTGAAAATGTGATAACCTGAATCCATGCACTTTAGCTGTGGCAGCTGAACTAGAATTTATTTTATATTTTAACCCATAAATCTGCATGTTCCTGTTATAACCAGTTCTTCAAATCCTGTACAGTTGCACAATTTACCACGCGCACACATTCTTACAACTGTCATCTGTGCATAGTACTATACACTCTGTAGCTTCTTTATTTTTCCATAAAATCTTGTTACTGAAGTCTAAAACAGCATGTAACTCTGATGACATGTCCATACCTAGTATGGAACTGCTCACTGCTGTAACCTTTGACCCTTCAAATCCTGACATAGCTGCACTCATATCCTCTCGCAGAGGTTTATTTGTAACTGAAATTATGTGCTTGTATTAATCAGTACATTATTCCATAATTTCTTTTTTGTAAACAATGAAATATTGGCATTTTTCTCAATCTTAAACAACTGCAGAGAAATAATTTAGTTTGATGCGGGACTGCCACACCCTTTATAGATAAGATGAAATCCCTTTTTATAGAACTGGTAACAACACTGAGTTGAGCTATGGTTTGTGTTTCTTCTTTATTTTGTCTTGAAACACTAGTAATAACATTGACTTGAGGTAAGGTATGCATTTCTTCTTTATTTTAACCTGAAGTCTGTATATTGTTTATGCTGGTGTTTACTTTATCAAACTGATCAAAATCTACGCTCAGAATGGAATTGTGGGAACAATGCATACAGGGAAGGAATGATGTTTAAAAGAAGGCAGGACTTGAATGAGTTATGTAATGTTTGACTGGTAATGACTGGGTAGATTATAAGTGATGTATAATGTTTACAACTAGGATTATATCAATATGGTTTGTGATGTAAAGTGGTTGCAGCTGGGATTATGTCAGTATGGGTTGTTTTCATTTATATAAATGTATGATTGCCTATGTCATAAGTGATAATTTAATAAAGATGTTTCTTGTTTAAAAAATCTGTACTCCAATCCCTCTTATTCCCCCTCAGTACAATATTTGCACTGGCTTCTGAAAACACTAAACTAGAATTTAGCATATTATTTACAGTGGCTGTGTTTACATCTGTATTTACAATACTGTAACGTAACTCTGTATTTTTAATTACATGTGCTGTAGCATTTACACTGATTTCTGAAGACTGTAGACAAGAATTTGTGTTATTTAAGCCTGAAACCTTACTGATAGAAACTGACTCATTCTGTGAATCCTGAGAAAGTATTACAGTCTGATTCTGTAATGTAACCCATTGTGTCTAGAAAGATTTAACATTCCTGAATTAATAATGTTGAAATTTAAATTAACATTTCTGGAACACTGTTTTTTTTAGACTGCTTTACCCAGTTTTTAACGTTATATCATACATTTACTGGTGCTGTTACTGCAGAAGTACTGTTGGACATATTTCTACCATTTGTGTTTACGGATGTATTTAAACCTTTCTAAGATTTACTGTCTGAATCAGCTAGAAAATGCATTGTAACAAAAATAAATGCTTACATAAGGAAAATTGAAGTTGCTTGAAGAAGGTGGCCTAGCAGCTCTCAGCTTTTTTAAACTCTGTCTCTTAAGGAGTTTCTTGGAATTGTGACACTACACTGGAAACTTAAAGGTCTGTCATCTGCTTTGGAGATGGTGAAGTTTTCTGATGTGTTGTTGTTTACTGAATAATGTGTTTAACACTGGTATTTTGGAGAGTCTGAAGTTCTGTTAGACTTTACTATAGATTTGATGAAGTAGTGTTCCAAATGAACACTTCTATTTTGTAGGATACATTGACTACTGATAAGGTCGCTATTGGGTTTTGGGACTTACTTTAACTGTTGTCTCCCCTTTGATGGTGGCTCACCATTGTAAGAATTGATATGACTGTAGAATATTGGAATGAACTTACATGTCTCAAAAAACACTGTATGCAATGCTAAAATATTGTAATCAAACACCAGAAGAAACATGCACCTTTACAGAAATACAGTATAGGAAAAAATGCAAAATTAAATACTGACAGAAAATAAGAAAGGCAAGATGGAAATATTGTCTTTCTTTATTGTGCTCAGAGTTTGATTAAAGGGAAAGACAATTAATTTGTAATAATAAAAAATACTAAGTGTGTGTTGTGTTTTCTTGTTCATTTTCTTCTGAATTCTAAGCTTGAAAGCCTTGCTTTTGTTCAGACTCCAGGCTACATTGTTTATCTGAAGAGTGATGATGGCAATCTATGACTGATAAGGCACATTTAAATACCATTTCTTAACAGTCATTGTTTTCTTAATGGCTCTGTAGTTGGAATACGTGACCTAATCTAATTAGCTAACCACTCTTAGTAGCCTTCATGATGTAACACATGATGAGAAAAATGCAGGAAAGAAAAGCAAATGGAAATAAGTTCAGATATAAAAAATAAATAAATTTTAAATAATGCTTTTTCTGTATGTGACATGTTTAGTGTTGGATTTCATGGAAGGAAAATCACTTTTTGGAAAGAAAAACTTGACACTTGGGCAGAGTTTTCCCTTAAATCATTCACATTCCACAACTCTGGTGGAAATAAAGAGGAAGAATGGATGTAGCACAAAGCTTGTTTTATATCTTCTACTGTAAATATATATGTTTCTTCAAAGCACTTATTTACTTAGAGGGCTGGTGCCTACGAGTGCCAGTGCACACAGGTATGTCAGGGAGTGCTAGTGAATGCTACCTGACTTGGTGTTGTCTAATGATGGTATTTGAACATGGCTTGCAACTGAACATGGCATTTGCAAGTTAAGTCTTAGAAGGTTGGTGCCTAGGGGTCCCAGTATGGATGACCATGTCAGGGGAACACTAGTGGATACAACTTGGCCTAGAGAAATCTGGTATTGGTATTTGAATGTGGCTGACAACTGAATATGGCACTTGCAAGTTATGTGGTTAACTTATGTGTTTAAAAGTGTGGGTAGCCACATTACAAAATAACTGTTTTAAATCCTTGTAAACTGAAAGCACCTTATCACTTGAAAGAAATATTGAGCACATTGACATTTCCAGCGGTAACTGAAAAGAGATATCACCACAATACATGCTACATAGGTTAATAGGTTCATAGGTACTTACTAGGCAGGCTGCCTGGGTGAGCATATACTGCCTAGCCATGCAATTTAGAGAATTTAGCAGATGGAACTGCCACCTTGCTCAATTAGTGCTATACTGCTTATACAGGAGTAATATTGTGGGTACCTATCCAATTAAGACAGAATTTGAAGGAGGCCAATGTGCTACATTGTTTGATATGTAAGGGGTGCTTGTTCTGTAGTTAGGCAATTATTTTGGTGAGAATCCTATTTCTTCAATAGGTCTTTCTTATGCTGTAATGAAGGTTGTACATCACCCCAAAATCTGTATTTTGCTCCACATATTTTGAATACAATGAAACATACATATTTTTGTCACAACTCAAGGTATATTCCAGTGTATAGTCTGTAACCTTACTGGTTCAAAGTCTGATAACATGAACTTTGGTTCTGTATGCAATGCAGACTCAAAACAAACTCAAAATGTTCCCAAAACACTTTATGCAAGCAGTCACTTTTTACTCATTATGGCAAATACATACAAAAAAAAAAAAAAAAAAAACAAACACTTCTGCTCTCTCAACATCCAGAAAAGAAAGCGTTTGTTTATAAAGTTTTTTTTGGAAAAAGAAGCATTCTTTCAACCAACCACAAACTTCCATTAGTAATCTCAGCAAAGCTGGTAAGTGCCTTTGTAGAACTGCTGTAGTGGCAGTTATAGAATCCACACCTTTTTGATAACAAATTGCCACGTTTCTTAGGGTTCAAGCTATCTTACCAAGATTTCAAAATTCAGCTTTAGTAGGCACTGCAGCACCTCAAGCTCTCCTATGTACATGAGTAACTGTCCTTCCTTACTAATGATCTCTGGCTCAGCATGTCAGTTACACTGTCAACTGACATTCCAGCTACTATCTCTTCTACTATAAGAGATGGTTATTGTAGAACAGCAGTGGTCCATTGCCTCATATCTCTGCACATTGTGAATCAGGTCTATAAAGCATATGTTTGTTTCCTGCAACTCTTCACTTTTTCCAGTAAAAAGGTAACAGTTTTCCCTTTATAGTGATCTGAAATGCCCAGTATTTGTTACAGTTAACTTCCTTTTCCAAATTGTCCATGCAACATTTGATGACAAGCATACCTTTGTCCTTCTGGCTAGAGACACTGTTGTAAATTTCATGAGTCACACTACAACATATATATGTGATTCACAATGTCTATTGGCAGCCATACTGCATGGTAACATTACTACCTATAAAACAAAATTTAAATAGAAGCAAACTCTGTCATATGAAACATTTACTCCTTCAGCATCACTTGCAAGTTGTATAATAGATGTTAGATTAGCTATACAATCACTTTACATATAAGTGAAGCAGATTTATAACAAAAACAAATCAGAATGACTAATGCAGTCAATCTCACACTTCACATTGCATATACTGGACACTTTAATTTATCAGTCCAGTATGAATTCTTACATAATTTTTTCAAATGTATGAAACACATATCATATATACTATAATACAATTAGTACTATCCCATAGATGTCACATATCTATTTCTCAGTGGTAGCTACTAACATGACTTTAAAGTTAGCATCTGATGTAGATGACCCAATCATACATAAGGCAGCAACATTGCCAGAAACATATAGAACATCACTTCATGAACACCACCAGATGACTGACTACCAAGGATGTTAATACTTCACATGACATGTTACATGCCTAGGTATGTAAAAGTACACCTGATACAGTGATACACAACAGAGGACCTTAATATATCTATCTGTAGGTATATTGCATCAGTAACTGTACATGAAGACAGCTACTAAAACACAATGCACACTACTACTACAACTTACACTATCTGTATGTCCCATTTACAATGTAGCTCCAAACAATAATCACTAAAAACTCTAACTTACGTTATCTGTATGTTTCATTTACAACAATGTAGTACCAATCAATAATGCATTCAACATTTGTACCATGTGATAAGACTGTATGCCTTTCAACTACATGAACGTGATCCATGTATACATGCAAATATACATAAATATGATTTGACAATGCATATTTGTAGATACATAGAGACTATCAATAAATACACTTCCTATATTGCCTCACTACTGTTGCACAAGTTCTGTTTGACAACATGCTGCATCAGTGTTTACATTTAAGTAGGAATTACTATAGCATTTGCAGTTTTGCAAAACAGCTGTCCACACTTAACAAAGGCCTATGCCTGTGCCAACGAAATGTTATTAATAAATACAAAGGGCAGCAAATGAATGTGTCTTCACCAAGAACAAATATGAATTTGTCAGTGCTGGATGCTGGCTTGCTCTAAAGCTGAACTACTGCAATATTGTTTAAAATATGTGTGGCTGTGAGCAGGTACCACACATGCATTCTGATCTCCAGTTGGGGTATTCACCAGAGTACTTGCATACTCCTACAAGTCTGTATATATAGTGATTTATTTTCCACAACATGCTTAGACCTTAAGCATCAAATTAAAAATCCAGTCTCAGTGATCATGTAATGAACTGGTTCTACAGAATGGTGCACTGGAACTGATAAATAGGTTTGAGGAAAAAGATGCTTGCAAGCTCAAATGACAGGGTGATAGCTTTTGAGCAACCACAAGTGGATGACTAACAAAGTGGGTTCATCCATATATGACACCTAGTCTAACTAGTTTTGTTCTGTAAAAACTAAAAGTGCTGAAATGTTAAGCTGGGTGTGTATGTTGATGTGTGTCTGTACATGCAACTGTCTACATGTTCAAGATTGGAAGATTATGAAATGTCAAATAGTGATGCAATGCCTCCAAATCAGTGACTTTTTTAAATATATTTTATTTCTTTTAAGTCATAACAATACATATTTACAAACAAAGCAAGAAGGTTAACAAAAAAACTAACATATAGATAGTAAAAGGTGTCAGTGAACATATAATACAGTATTAAGTTAAGATGCACAAATTTATCACAGCTGCATGTTTATAAAGCTATCTTAAAAAGAGAAGGAAGAAAAGAAAAATGTGTTTGTGCACTTATATTTATGAATTGAAAGTTTTACTAACAAAACAAGTTACAACTATTTACAATGTACTGCCACCATAGCTAGACTCAATCATTATTAATTTGGGTAAGAGAAGAAACATTAAAAAAATGTAGACATCATCAGGCCTTGGGTTCTTTCCTGTTTAATTATATTATATGGGATTTTATGTTTGGCATATTGATTTATATTACTGCTTCTTGCATCAAGGAAAAAACATCTTATGTTACTTAATCTTTTAATATGTTATGTAATAAAATATTCCAATACTTTTGGAAAAAAGATATTTTAGTTTTATTTTTAATTACTAGCTTGTGTGAGGATATGTATTTTATTGCCATATTTTTAAATCCACTTCATGATACTTTAGTATGGTCAAGCCAGTTTTGGGTTACATATAGTTTAATTAATGCAAAATAGTAATTAGTACATTTATTTATTAAGCCTGGATAAATGGGGAGGGTTGCGTCAGGAAGGGCATCCAGCGTAAAATTTTGTCAAATCATACATGCAGACAACAGTACAGATATACATACTGGATCGGTTGAGGCCCAGGTTAACAATGACCGCCACCAGTACTGTTGGCCAACAGGGTGCTGGCGGAAATTGGGCTACTGTTGGCCAAAGGAAGAGAAGAGGGGGAAGGCATACCTGAAGGCAGGTAAAGGCTAGGACTGTGATTGTGAGGGTCGGAACTTTGAATGTTGGTAGTATGACTGGTATAGGGAGAGAGATAGCTGATATGATAGACCAAAGGAAGGTCAGTATATTGTGTGTTCAAGAGACCAGATGGAAGGGGAGCAAGGCTAGGTGTATCGGAGGCAGTTTCAAATTGTTTTATCATGGTGTGGATGGGAGGAGAAATGGCATAGGCAATTTCCTGAAGGAGCAGTATGCTAAGAGTGTTTTGGAGGTGAAAAGAGTGTCAGATAGAGTGATGTTTATGAAGCTGGAAATTGATGGTTTAATGATGAATGTTGGTTGTGCATATGCTCCACAAGTTGGGTGTGCGATGGATGAGAAAGAAAAATTTTGGAGTGAGTTGGATGAAGTGGTGATGACTGTACCCAAGGGTGAGAGACTGGTGATTGGAGCAGATTTCAATGGGCATGTTGGTGAAGGGAACAGAGGGGATGAGGAAGTGATAGGTAGGTATGGTGTTAAGCAAAGGAATGCAGAAGGTCAGATGGTAGTGGATTTTGCGAAAAGGATGGACATGGCTGTGAGGAATACATACTTTAACAAGAGGGAGGAGCATAGGGTGACAAACAAGAGTGGAGGAAGATGCACACAGGTGGATTATATCTTATGTAGAAGGGCCAGTCTGAAGGAGATTGGAGACTGTAAAGTGGTGGCAGGGGAAAGTGTAGTTAGGCAGTATAGGGTGGTGGTTTGTAGGATGACATTGGTGATCAAGAAGAGGAGGATGAGTGTGAGGGCAGCACCAAGGATCAAATGGCGGAAATTGAAAAAGGGTAATTGTGAGGTGATGTTCAGGGAAGAGTTAAGACAGGCACTGGGTGGCAGTGAAGAGTTACCGAATAGCTGGGTAACTACAGCAGAGCTAGTAAGAGAGATGGCTAGAAAGGTTCTTGGTGTGACATCTGGAAAGAGGAAGGAGGACAAGGAGACCTGGTGGTGGAATAAAGAAGTACAGGAGAGTATACAGAGAAAGAGGCTGGTGAAGAATAAAGTGGGATTATCAGAGAGATGAAGAAAATAGACAAGAGTATAAGGAGATGAGGTGATGGCAAAGAGAGAGGTGGTGAAGGCTAAGGATAAGGCATATGAAGAGTTGTATAAAAGGTTGGACACTAAGGAGGGAGAAAAGGACCTGTACCAATTGGCTAAACAGAGGGACCGAGCTAGTAAATATGTGCAGCAGGTAAGGGAGATAAAGGATAATGAGGGAAACATACTTACAAGTGAGGAGAGTGTGTTGAGCAGATGGAAAGAGTACTTTGAGGGGCTGATGAATGAAGAGAATGAGAGGGAGAGAAGGTTGGATGGTGTGTGGATAGTGAATCATGAAGTGCAGTGGATTAGCAAGGAGGAAGTAAGGATAGCTATGAAAAGGATGAAAAATGGAAAGGCTGTTGGTCCAGATTACATACCTGTGGAAGCATGGAGGTGTTTAGGTGAAATGGCAGTGGAGTTTTTAACTAGATTGTTTAATGAAATCTTGGAAAGTGAGAGGATGCCTGAGGAATGGAGAAAACGTGTTTTGGTACTGATTTTTAAGAATAAGGGTGATGTGCAGAGCTGTAGTAACTACAGAGGGATTAAATTGATATGTCGCAGCATGAAGTTATGGGAAAGAGTAGTGGAAGCTAGGTTAAGAAGGGAGGTGATGATTAGTGATCAGCAGTATGGTTTCATGCCAGGAAAGAGCACTACAGATGTGATGTTTGCTCTGAGAGTGTTGATGGAGAAGTACAGAGAAAGTCAGAAGGAGTTGCATTGTGTCTTTGTGTATTTAGAGAAAGCATATGACAGGGTGCCTAGAGAGGAGTTGTGGTATTGTATGAGGAAGTCGGGAGTGTCAGAGAAGTATGTAAGAGTGGTACAGGATATGTACGAGGGTAGTGTGACAGCAGTGAGGACTGCGGTGGGAGTGACGGATGCGTTTTAGGTGGAGGTGGGATTACATCAAGGATCAGCTCTGAGCCCTTTCTTATTTGCAATGGTGATGGACGGGTTGACAGGTGAGATCAGACAGGAGTCCCCGTGGACTATGATGTTTGCAGATGACATTGTGATCTATAGTAAGAGTAGGGAACAGGTGGAGGAGATCCTGGAGAGGTGGAGATATGCTCTAGAGAGAAGAGGAATGAAGGTCAGCAGGACTAAGACAGAATATATGTGTGTGAATGAAAGGGAGGATAGAGGAATGGTGAGAATGTAGGGAGTAGAGGTGGCGAAGGTGGATGAGTTTAAATACTTGGGATAAACAGTTCAGGGTAATGGTGGGTGTGGAAGAGAGGTGAAGAAGAGAGTACAGGCAGGATGGAGTGGGTGGAGAAGAGTGTCAGGAGTGATTTGTGACAGATGAGTACCAGTAAGAGTGAAAGGGAAGGTCTACAAGAGGGTAGTGAGACCAGCTATGTTATATGGGTTGGAGACAGTGGCATTGACAAAAAGGCAGGAGTCAGAGCTTGACGTGGCAGAGTTGAAGATGTTAAGATTTGCACTGGGTGTGATGAGGATGGACATGATTAGGAATAAGTATATTAGAGGGTCAGCCCAGGTTGGAAGGTTTGGAGACAAAATCCAGAGAGGCAAGATTACGGTTTGGACATGTGCTGAGGAGGGATGCAGAGTATATTGGGAAAAATGCTAAGGATGAAGCTGCCAGGTAACAGGAAGGCCTAAGATAAGGTTTATGGATGTGGTGAGAGAGGACATGCAGGTGGTTGGGGTGACAGAGCAAGATGCAGAGGACAGGAAGAAATGGAAACAGTTGATCTGCTGTGGTGACCCCTAACGGAAGCAGCCGGAAGAAGAAGATTTATTTTGGATAGTTTCTGTGATGTTATGTGGAGAATCGCTAATTCCCATGAAAGTGTTGTTTTTTTCATACCCAATTTTTTCTAGTTTAACTTTCAATGCACACAATAGTTTATATACATGTTTACAACTCCAAAACACATGTAATATATCTGCAGTCCTAGAAGGACAGAATGGACAGTATGGTGAAGAATTTGGATTAAATATATTGATTAGTTTATGAGTAAGGTAAGCATTATTATTTATCATAATTTGTGTATAGATTAGATTTTTAAAATGAGTAAGCTTTATCATACTCTCTATTGCTTACAATGTTTGCTTAAATGTAATGTTTGGATTTTCTTTACTCCAATAGTTTGAGTACAGTAAGGAGGATTGATATTTGGTTGAAGATATTAACTTATAAAATTTGACAGCATTTTTTTTTGCATAGTAAGTTCTTTAGAATCAACTCTCTCATCATAATATTTGACTCGCTTACATGTACATTAAGCGCTATTGAGTTGATAAGATCTTTTATTTGTCTTATTATAGTATCATACTTTTTCTTTATGTTTAGTGTTTTCCTAATGTCCACAATCAAATGGTCCTTTAATTTATAAAAATCCCATACTGTAGTGTCTCTTACCTACAGTACTGACACTTCAAATATTTAGAGAGTGTCTTAACAAAGAATAGGGGTTTAAATTTATCAGACAGCTGTTGATTTTAAGATTCGGGTTTAGATGTAATTGTTCTAGTAGTTCAAGGGTGCAATCTGGATTTATAGATGTCAGTAGCTTTTGAAAGATGTTGATTTGATTTTTAATTATTTTATGAAGTGTGATTTTTAAATGTTTTCTTGTTTGATAAAAGGAAGTGATTTACGATTAATGTTTAGAGTTTTAGTATATCCAAACCACATTTTAACCCACATTTGTGTCCACTATTTTTCATTTGGGTTATAATTTGCTATTTGAAAGTTCTTACTTGCACAGCTTATTTCATAGTATAACTTAAAGTCTGGTAAGCCAAGTTCACCCTTCTGTTTGGGTAAAATTAGTTTGTTATAGCTAACTCTGATTGACTTTTTGGTATCAGATAGTTCTGCATACATTTTACAGAAAAAAATGTATATAATTAAGTTGGTTGCATTGAAGTAATACAGTATCCTTGGAAGGATATTCCTTTTAATAATAAATTGGATAAACAGGGGAGCTTTATATGTTTCCATCTATTAATGTGTTGTTGAATATTTGCCCATTTATTTTTAAATTTTCTTTCATTAGTGCTTTTTGAGTATGTTGAAAATGTATTCCCAGATATTTTTGTGAGTATATTATTTTAATTTCAGATTCTGGGAAATAACATTCCTTATGTCCAATAGGATTAATTGGGAAGATAAAAGAGTATGATAGATTAATTTAAAAATGTGCTATGTTTGAGAGGTTTTCAATGGTTTTTAGTATTTCATGTAGGTCCACATTAGGAAGTTGGAAGTAGATGTTTAAGTCATCTGCAAAAGCAGTAAGTTTTAAGTTTGTATTCTGGATATTTGGTATATGTTTTTTTTTTTTTTTGCCTACACAGAGCAGGAGGGGTTCAATATAGAGGTTGAAAAGATAAAGGGATAGGGGACAACCTTGTATGGTTCTAGTAATAATTTTTATTGGGTTTGACTTTGATTTATTTATTGAAAGTATTGTATAAGAGCTTCTGTAAAGTATCTTGTTAGTAGTGATAAATTCTTGTGGTATGTTGAAATATTCCAGTACTTTAAACAAGAAAATTAGATTTACTCTGTCAAATGCTTTGTTTGCATCAAGTGAGAGAGTAAAAGTTGGATTTCTTTCTTTTTTTAAGATTTGTATGGTAGCATCCAGTGTGTGTATTATCACATACTTGCCTTTTATTCATAAGCCAGATTGTTCAGATGATATAATAATTGGCAGAACTTTCATAAGTCTATTTGGTAAAACTAGAGTTAATATCTTTATCTCTATATTTATAAGTGCAATAGGTCTGTAATTATAGGGATTTGTTCTGTCTGAATTAGGCTTATAAATAAGAATAGTTTTGGAATTATTTAGGTATAAGACTGTATTACCATACTTAATATAGTTGTATATTTTAGTTAAAATACTCAGTATTTGCAAGCTAAAGTTTTGTAGAATTCACCTGTAAAACCATCAGGTCCTAAGGCTTTATTTCATTTTAATATATCTATTGCAGACTTGATTTCCTCTTTCATAAAAAGGGCTTTTAGGAGTTCCCTTTGCTGATTATTTAAGAGTGGAAATGTTATATCTTTTTGATAATTTTCATAGTCTTCTATTGCATACTATTTTTGTGGGCCATATAGATTTTGACAAATTTCTTCAAAGTTATTAATGATTTCAAGGTTTGCACTTATTGATTTACCTTTACAATTTATTTTGATTATTCTAGGAGGTGATAGTTTTATGTTAATTAATCTTGTTAATGTTCTTGAGAGAATTTGGGCCCATTCAGCATATTTAGAGAGTGTTTTCAATTCTGTAATTCTATACTGATGTGCCTTTGATATGTACAAATACTTTTGTAAATTCAGAGTGGTAGTTTCAAGCTGAAGACTATAGCTATTTTGTAATTTATTTTCTGTTTCTTTAAGTTCATTTTCTATTTTAGTTTCCTTCTCTTTATTTATTTTTTACACAGAGGTGCTTTCTGTATTAACATACCTCTGATTACTTCTTTAGCTGAAGCCCATTGGATATCCTGAGGGATGTCAACATGAGATGGATCATTTTCTAGATGGGTGAGAATATCAGTTATTTCTTTTATTATATCCTTGTTATCCAGTAAATTTATATTTAGTGGCCAATTTGCAGTAGCACTTTGACAAGGTTTATCTTTGGAAAGATGTGATTGGATAGATATTTTAGAATGGTCAGAGAGGGATCTAGGTTCACTTTTATATGTAACTTCAGACTCCAGTAAATGTTCAGATATTAAGAAAAAAATAAATTCTTGACCAGGATTTATAACAGGAAGAGTAGTATGTCAATTTATTTACTATATTTTTGTGTTGGTTCATATTAAATGGGTCAACTAAGTTGAAGTCATTCATTAAATCTTCTATGTCTAACAAAATTTGGGGTAATTGTCTATTATATCTAGATGCACTGTCCTCTGTTGGCTTTATTAACATCTTCCAGTCCTCTCCCAAGATGTAATAATGGTTAGGAAACATTTTAAGCAAGTTATAAATCTCATATATAAAGTCAAGTTGACTCACACATGGAGTGTAAACATTTATGAATAAAAAGGGTATTGTGTATGAGGGAACAAAACTTGTAAAGTAACACCATCGTCCTGTATGATCTGAAGTATGACCAAACACCGTAATAATGGGCGACTTCAACTACCCCACCATTAACTGGGAAAACTACTCGTGTACCAACTCCTTAGCTCAACGCTTTCTGGAATTCATAAACTCCAATGCCCTAGATCAACTTATCCACACCCCCACCAGGGGCAACAATATCCTAGACCTAGTCATTACCAACATGAGTGACCGGTGTTCCACACCTGAAGTCAACTCCTCATTGGTCCGATCCAACCATAAGCTAATCACCCTTGATATCCACATCCCACCCCCAGCCCCCATCAAGGAAACCACAGTAAAAACAATTCTCCAAAGTCAACTTCATGCTTCTTAAGACAGAAGTGGTGAACTTCAGGACACCCATGCAGATGGACAATACAGTTACAACTGCTGAATTCTACACAAATGCACTCTATAAGCACTTACATGAGTGATTGGATCGTGCTATCCCAAACAGAACCAAGATGCTATCCTCCAAAAAAAGGAAGCCAATCTGGTGGTCCCCTGCCATAAACAAACTGTACAACAAAAGGAAGAAACTGTTGCAAAAGAGAGTAAAATCCCATGAGTGGAGGAGCTCCCTGGTCAGCCTCAGTAAGAAGCTGAGATCCCTTCTAAGATCCTCCAAAGCTAGCTATGAAAACAAAATCGCCACTAATTCCAAGGACAACTACAAAGCATTCTATAGCTATGTCAAGAATCTCGATGGCAACACCCAGATCTGCTGTGAGTTACAGCACAAAGGCACGAAAATTATAGAACCAACTGATATTGCCAACATCCTGGCAGATAGGTTCTGTGCTAACTTTACCCCCCCTCTCATCCCCTAAGGGCCCATATCTATACAGGAAGAATGCAGAGTCTCGGTAATCACAACTACACAGGTAAAAGCTGCACTCTCTAAAGCCAAAAACACACCATCCATGGCATCGGACAGCATCCTAGGCTGCGTTTTACATGAACCTCAGAATGAACCGACTCCCCACTTAAGCACCATGTTCAATAATAGCCTCACATCAGGCTTTCTGCCCACTGAATGGTGCACAGCAACAGTTATCCCACTCCACAAAGGGGGAGCCACCACTGATCCCGGGAACTATTGATCTATTAGCCTGATGAGCCTGGTCTGCAAGGCCATGGAATGTATCATCATGGAACTCATAAACAAAGACATTGGTAACCTCCAAACTCTGGATCCCAACCAGTTCGGGTTTGTGAAAGGCAGATCATGTCTCCTGAACCTGATCAACTTCTTTGAGGCAGTCACCAAAGCCGTAGATGAGGGTAAGGTGGTTCACACAGCCTATCTTGACCTCGCCAAGGCTTTCGACACCATCCCCCATTCTGGAATTATAGCTAAACTCACTAAACTAGGTATAAATCCCTACGTCACAAGATGGGTTGCCAACTGGCTCACTGACAGAACCCACACTGTAAAAGTTGCAGACTCCAAATCTGACCTCAAAGCAGTGACAAGTGGAGTACCACAGGGTTCTGTCCTGGGACCTCTCCTGTTTGGTATTTACTTCTCTGAAGTACAGGCTAACACAGAAGGCCTCTGGCTAATGAAGTTCGCAGATGACTGCAAACTAGGAGCCATAGTCAAGTCCCCAAATTATGTAGACATCCTACAGAAGGGCCTCACTGAGACAGATGCCTGGTGACAGAGCCATGGCCTCAAGCTCAATGCCAAAAAGTGCAGTGTCATCCCCTTTGGTAAAAACTCTGTACCCATGAACTACCACATAGGCAGCAATCTACTTAACACCGAGTGCATGATAAGAGACCTTGGGACCCAGGTGGACAGTAGTCTCTCCTTTGATAGTCACATCGCCACAGTAGTCATGAAGTCCTTCTACATGGCACACCTCATCATAAAAGGGTTCTCATCCAGGAAAAAAGAGGTCATTGTTCCCCTCTACTCGACACTCATTAGACCCATTATAGAGTACAATGCCCCTTTTAGAATGTACCTCACAAGACATCTGCAGCTGCTGGAAAGGCCACAGTAGTACCTCACAAAGAGGATTACTGGCCTAAAACAAATGCCCTACAGTGACCGCCTCAAAAAACTCCAACTTTACTCCGTAGCATATCACCTACTCCGAGGTGATCTCTGCCTAACATATAAAGCTATGCCAAACCCAGAGCTGTTGGACATGCTACACCTAAAGAAATCCCAATCCCTCCGAGCTACACACTCTAGGGACCTAAATCTTGTCACCACAATAAACAGGAAATGCTGGCGGGATAGATTCCTGTCTCAGAGACTTCCCATAATCTGGAACAGGCTGCCCATCTATGTCAAGCAAAGTTCTTCATTAGCACTCTTCAAGAAAAGTCTTGATGAGTGGATGGGAAATAGGAAATACACCCCGGGGATCACTTCTGTGTCTCTGCTCGACAGTGGCACAGGAAAATAACTTTCTTGGGTGGCGTAAGCCAGGGAACCTTGTTGGCTAGGCTTACGTAGGCCCTTGGGCCAATAGCCTAGTACCTACCTATGGACCTATTAATGATTCTACCTTTAAAAGATTTTTTAATGATAACTGGCACTCCTTTTGACTTAGTACTATTGCCAGCTGTTACAATTTGTTTTAACCAAGTTTTACCTTTATCTTTCTCCCATTGTTGGTCAAGTAAATGGGTTTCTTGCAGATAAGTTATAGCTGCACTTGTTCTATAAAGTCGATGCATGAGCAGCTTGCTTTTCTTTTTATCCTGAAGGTCGTTAACATTCCACAGTTCAATTTTTAACATTTATTTTAAAGATTCTACAAACAAAAAGATATTTCTATATGTGTAGTTTGGACATTTGTTATTGTATTAGTAAGATCTTTCTTATTTAGTTGGTTAGAAAAATTTCTTATTAAAAATACTAAGTTTATTACCATGGTGGCACTAAACTCTTTCAAACCTTTCACAGTGCCTAGCCATCTAAACACCTGCACTGAGAGAGAGTAACAACAAACATTAAATGTGAACTTTTCAAAAAGTCAATAATGAAAAATACAGTAAAATATAACAACAAACTATAGTACAATATTACTTGCTTCATAAGATTGTCCAGTCCAACTCAACACAAGACATGCTAACATCACTCCTGTAATATGTTAATTAGCTTATTTGTTAGTATGTTTCATTTATTAATACTTTGAAATTTTATAACAACATAATTTTAAAAATGAATTGATATACATATAGTTTGTCCATGACAGGCATGCTTCCACCACATGTTACTATCAGATTATAATCACACATAAAAAGAAATGTATTTTGTATTTAAAGCATACATTTGTTTAACCAAAGGATTTAAGCAATAAGATGATTAAAATATATCAAAACGATTCCCTACATGTTAAAAGCAACTTAGTTATACCCAAGGTAAACCAACCAAACCATAGCACCACAAATGCCTTATTCTCCTTTACTAACATTATCCTTCAGTATAAAAACAATGGCTATCTCTCCTCTGCTACTTTCCTAGACCTATCTAAAGCATTTGACATGGTCCCACACAAACAACTCATCTCTGTTCTCAATAACCTATCCTTCTCTCAATCAGTCACCAACTGGTTTCAGAGTTACCTGTCTGACCACCAACAATCCATTGTATGGCAGAATGACATATCTCCCCAACTACCTGTCTCCACAGGGGTTCCCCAAGGATCCATCCTTGGACCCTTACTCTTCTCTGTTTTCACCAATAATCTAGCCTCTGCCACCAAACATGGCACACTCATACAATACGCAGATGACTCAACCATCACCTGCTCAGCCCAGTCCCTACCCAAACTGCAAAAAGTCACAAAGGAAGCCTTTTCCTCTGTTGAAACTTGGTTATCCGATGCCCAATTAATACTCAACCCAAACAAAACTAAACTACTCATCTTCCAACCCATCAAACATACTCAAAACAACTCTCACTTTAATACAAAAAACCAGGAGTGCAAGGCGACAGAACAGTATCCTCATAGACTAGTCTCCATACTGAACCAAAATGTACAGCAAGCAGTATACACTTCACCAGGCTGAGCCAAAGTACAGAATAGGCAGTTTTCACTTCACCGATTAGCAAATACAGTCTCATATAAATAGGCACAAGGCAATCCTCACTCGATGCAAAAAATGTAGGTTTATTCAACAAGTGAATAAAAAATGGCAAGCGCTTTCACCCGACTGGGCTTCTTCAAGCCAATATAAAACAAAACTTTTAAAACAAACTATTTATACTGTGAAAACTTGACATAATTTCCTATTCCCAATCAATTAGTCAACAATTAAAAATTAAAGAGCAAGTAGTTCTTATTCATTGCATACTCATTGTTAAAAGTCTCAAACTTTATAAAACTAATCCGATGTCTCTAAAAATATATTTAAAAACATGACTAAACTAAAAATACATAACAATATTATTAAAATATATAGATAATGCAAACCTGTCATATACAGAATAAACAACATATTTATATGTGTTAAAACTAAATCCTAATTCGCCTGCCTTTTAGCATAGGTCTAACAGGTACTCTATTGTTCAAACCTGGCTCCTTATCTGCCCTTAACCTAACAATCCATTTAGCTTCACACTGTTCAGAAAAATTGGTCACCTCACCCCTTCTTATTGAGGGTGAATTCACTTGTATAACAAGAAACTTAAAAACATGCTGTTCAGATGTCTCCATGACATGCTTAGAAAGGGCATTCCTATCAGATTTAATACGAATATTGTATACATGCTCTCTAACCCTATCTCGAAGCCTTCTGTCTGTCTTGCCCACGTAAAAAGCTGGCCAAGTCATAGAGCAAGCTAAGTAAACTATATGCTCCGTGTTACAATTGGCCTCAGCATGAAAATAGTAGCACTGTTGACTCACAGGGTGTACAAAGGTTGCAGTGCTATCTATAAAGCAACAAAAATTACATTTCCTGCAAGGTCTAGTAGTGGATTTAAACTTATATGTTTATGACGTTTAACAATGAGTATGCAATGAATAAGAACTACTTCCTCTTTAATTTTTAATTGTTGACTAATTGATTGGGAATAGGAAATTATGTCAAGTTTTCACAGTATAAATAGTTTGTACTAAAAGTGTTGTTTTATATTGGCTTGAAGAAGCCCAGTTGGGTGAAAGCGCTTGCCATTTTTTATTCACTTGTTGAATAAACCTACATTTTTTGCATCGAATGAGGATTGCCTTGTGCCTATTTATATGAGACTTTATTTGTTAATCGGTGAAGTGAAAGCTGCCTATTCTGTACTTTGGCTCAGCCTGGTGAAGTGTATACTGCTTGCTGTGCGTTTTGGTTCAGTACGGAGACTAGTCTATGAGGATACTGTTCTGTCACCTTGCACTCCTGGTTTTTTGTATTATTGTTTTCGTATTTTTATACAGGAGTTTTCACACTTGGGTAGCGGTTTTTGATTTATTAACTCTCACTTTAACATCACAGCAAAAGACAACACCACTATATACCCAACTGAACACACCAAATTGCTAGGAGTGGAAACAGACAATAAACTAAAATTTGACATTCACATATCCTTGACCATAAAAAAGTCCACAAAAAACTAGGAGCATTATACAGAAATAAGCAACTTCTCACCAAAGCAGCAAAGATTTCAATAGCAAATTCCCACCTTATCTCCACCCTACTTCATGCCTCTCCAATATATACCAACCTAAGGCAATGCGATCTAAACAAGCTAGAGACCTGCTACAACAAAATCACCAAATTCGCCACAGGGGCATCCTACTGTAGTCACCACTGTCTCTCACTTGCTGAACTGGGCTGGCTTGAACTTCCTCACCTCCTTCAATGGTATCAACTCTCACTCGCCCACAAACTAGTAAACCACCCACTAAATGTCCCATCCCTCCAGAATCTACTCTAACCCTATCGCACCACCAGACCACTAAGATCCAGCAACAAAAATCACTTGCAGATCACTAAAGCCAATAACTCTGCTGGTGAAGCACTATTCTCTTGCACCATAGCCAAACTATGGAACTCCCTCCCACCCACAATTACCTCCGTACTATCATGCACCCACTTCAAAACTTTACTAAAAGCGCACCTAAAAACATGCTGGCTATGCCCTTGCAACTCCCACTCTAATATCACCCGCCCATCCAACCACTACCTTTCTTTCCACCCCACTAACTACCTTGATTATAGCAAGCTCAGATGCTCATAAGCCTAGTGCTTATTATATAGCAGGAACTTCTTATTGTAACATTTGTTAATGTCTGTTATGTACTTCGCAGATAAAGATTCTAGTTGTCTACTGATGCACTATGTTCTTCATCTGTAAATATGTTTGTAATTAATTGCCACGTTAAATAGTTAATCGCTATGTAATCCAATGTAACTACTGTCTGTTTATTTTAACTGTGGAGCTTTTCTCCCCGGGCCTCCGCTGAAAATGGATCTACGTCCAGTTGGACACTCCCGGTCAACAAATGTAAATAAATAAATAAATAAACTAAGGAAGAAAGTATTTCTTATTTCTAGCTTCTTGTTAACTTTGCTAGCCACCAAAAGGTGAGTTTAAAACCATTGCTTTTCCAAGCTTTATAGAGTGCAGCATTTATACTTCATTCTTCCTTTACATATAACAGTATCACCTGCATTAAGTCACAGTCTACTTCATAAGCATCAGATATCACTTCTGATATGCGATCTATTGCCTTGGGATTATAACTGTAATTATTACAGCTTACTTACATTTACAGGGCTAAAAAAAAAGTAAAGAGAAAATTCCACAATTGTGTTAGTAGATCAAGTTCCAATGCAAAGCCATTACAGAATCTCACAATACAAGAAATCAAGGTCTATATTACATTTTCGAAAGTTTCAAACATCGAACACCATATGGTCGACACCATATGAGCGAAGTTTGAAATTTCAAAAATATAATAAACAAATAAAAATAAAAAACTATACTTACCTAAACGCTGAAGGTAGGGGGGCAAGCCCCCTGCACCCCCCACACCCCCGCTACTTAAATATTCCTATTCCGAGATTGCACTGCATTGAAGTAAAGGGAAAATATTCCCTACAGTGATTTTCGTGTTGCGTGCATGTTTCGACCAATCAGGTTCGCTCAATACGTGTTCACCGTTTACAACTTTTGGTCATGCAATAGGAACCCAAGAAAGGGTCCATATTACATTTTCAAAGTTTCAAACATCGAACACCATATGGTCGACACCATATGAGCAATGTTTGAAATTTCGAAAATATAATAAAAAAATAAAAATAAAAAACTATACTTATCTAAAGGTTGTAGGCAGGGGGGAAAGCCCATTTCCGTGTTATGAGCGCAACGTTTCGACCAATCGGGTTTGCTCAATATGTGTTCACTGTTTACAATTTTCGATCACGCGATACGAACCCAAGAAATAGTAGTTGTGCTCTTCTAAATGTGAGAATAAAGTAAAGAACACATTCCTCCCATCACATTACTTCAAGATTCAATGTGAAGCCATCTCAGACACTCACAAAGCAGGAAATAGTGTTTGTGCACTTCTAAAACATGTGCTATGGCCACTCAATGCCTTCCCGGATTTGTCGAAGACTTCCGGGACCAATGGAATGCTGCAACAGAGCCACCTCTAACAGGATTTTCCTATTTTAAATTAAATAAATCTTATATCATTTACTTTACTGATTTAAAGCCAACAGGTGCTTATTTTAAGCACAGAAAAACAATATAAAGATTTTTACTTCAGTTTTACTGGGATGGAGTTTGATTAAAGGCCAAAAGGAAGGCAGATTTAGCTTCTTTAAGTGAAGTTGCTTGATATATATTTTTTTCTAACTGAAAGGTCAAAGTGGCTTGGTATTTCATCTGGAATTTAATATTTTTATTGATTAAGTATAAGTAGCTGCCTATTTTGTTTTATTGGCATATGTAAGTCCTGAGCAAAAGTTATTTTACAACTTTTCCATTGAATGTTTTTTTTTAAATTTTGCTGCAGTAATTATTTTTTGCACATGCAGAAAGTTTAGAATTTTAGCATATTCCTGTCTAGGATTTGGAGAGACTTGGGATTTACATAGTGCTCGGTGAACTCTTTCAATAGTAATCTCTTGATAGTTCTTTGTTATCTAGCAATATGACAAAGATTTCTTTAAAAACATATTGTAGTTGTGTTTGATCATAGCTTTCAGGAGTAGCTCTAATCAGGATGTTGTTTCTTCTGACCTCTAAATCTAGTAACTTTTGTTGAATTTCATTAATAGTGGAGTGTTTAGTTTTCAGCTCTTTTTGTAACTGAAATTTTAATTTCATTATATATAATTTTTGCTTCTGTTTGTTCAAGCCTATTTAGAATTTGACTCAGACTGCTTCCGAAACTTGTTAGCTTTTCTGAAAAGCCTTGTATTTCTAACTGCAAGGGTTGGAGTGCAGATTTCAGTTCATCAAGACTATACGGTTGCTCCATTT
The DNA here is from genome assembly GCF_019279795.1 of Protopterus annectens. Lineage (NCBI taxonomy): Eukaryota > Metazoa > Chordata > Ceratodontiformes > Protopteridae > Protopterus > Protopterus annectens. Next base: position 1,430,753,269 of record NC_056733.1, on the reverse strand, counting down.
TTGGTTTCATATTGGGTTTTGTTGTCTCCAGTTGCTGTTGCTTTAGAGTTCTTTTGGAAACTATTTATTTTTCCGAAGAGGCAATTTGCGATAACTGGGTTTTAGAGACTTGTGCTTCCATTTCACTTATCATAGTATCAAATTCAAATGGTTTTCCGTTTTCTGTCCTCCTTCCTCACATCACCAATGAACGCGAGCTTGCATACATGTGGCAGAGATCAGGGAAAAACTTAGGAATGAGCCAGGGTTAATTTAACTTGTTCAGCTACTTAAATGAATTTTATTTTCAGTGTTAAAGCTTTAAGACCATTACACTAATAATTTAAATTGTTTAATATTAAGTTTTCCTGCTTAATGATTAGTGATTCAGTTCAGAGAGATATTAGTAACATGATCTATAAAGAGAGTGTGTTTACTGGCTGGCAACGATCTTGATTCCCCCCAAATCCAAAATACCAAGTTTTATTAATGGATGCAGATGAGACCAGGTTCATGTTAAAGCAGCACTTCTGCTGTATCCCTGAAATTAATAAGAAGTACAGCTCCAGTTTTAAACTCCTGTGTAAATAATCCAATGTCAGAAGATCTGTGATGATAATACTGAAGATGTGCACTTGAGACAGTCAGCTGCACTTGTAAATTTACAGCACTAGACTTCCATCCAGTGCTGGTCTATTTAAGTTATAATGCCCTTTTCTCCTGTTTTATTATCTGGTGATGATAATTTTTAATGCTCCGCTGCAAAAGATGCCATAGTGTTTTAGTTAAAAACCCAGGACTGCATGCCTAGGGAACTGGGATCTAGAATAACATTTAGCACTTGCAGCTGCAAGACACTAATTAACTAAGAAAACTTTAAATTGACTTCTGTGAAGGACTTTTTAAATATTATGCATTAGTAGGCTTCCTGGTTGAAGGTGTTATCTTACATGAAAACAGTTTCCTAAATACAGTTAAATATTGTTTGGAATATTTTCTGTCTTTGATGAAGATCTACACCTGTTTTTTTTTTTTTTCAAATGCAGTTCACTTGTGTCTTAATATTCACATCTAACAATATACAACTGTTAGTCCTGATTTTTTTTAATAATTGTAATTTTTATTTTCACTATAAATCAGAAAGATAGCATATGAAATAAGGCCAAAACACACGAGGTAAGTAAACGGAATTGCCATAATAAATAAATAGGTGCAGAGAATTATAAATAGCCATGTACAATATGCAGTGTTATGAATAACACTGGAATAATGGTCAGTGGCTATAAATTAAGCCATTCTTAAAACAATACTGATATAGGGTTGGTGATGAGTTTGCAGATTTATTTGTGTCTTGATAATGCAAAACTGACTCAATGAAATCCACTTTTAATGAACCTTAAAAAGTATATTTGTTTGTAGGGAGGCTTCCCCTGTACCTCATGTGGGGATAGACTTTCTACCAAGCCAACCTGAGAACAGTTCTGCCTCACTTCTTCCAGCACGTAGACTTTGTAACCAGGGGAGAGAACATACTGGATAAGGTCTACAGTAGTGTTAAGCTAGCATATAAGGCAATGCCTCACCCACACCTGGGCAACTTTGACCACCTCTCCATCATGTTACTACCAGCATATAAACCAATGCTAACTAGGAAGAAACAGTGAAACAAGTAAGGATATGGCCAGAGGGTGCAGTCTCTGCACTCCAAGACTGTTTCTAGATTACAGACGTGAGCATATTTAAAGAGGCAGTTACTGTGGATTAATGTATAAACCTAGAGGAGTACACTGTGGCAGCGATGGGCTACATCTCAAAATGTGTGGATAATGTAACAGTCACCAAAAACATCATAACACGTGCCAACCAGAAACCCTGGTTGACTATCACGGTGTATGAGCTCCTGAAAGCAAGGAATGCAGCCTTTACGTCTGTAGACAAGGATGCAGTCAGAATAGCCAGAGCAAATCTGAACAAAGGAGCGAGAGAAGTAAAATGTGCCTATGGTAGGAAGATCCAGAGCTACTTCTCTGACCAAAATGACTCCAGGTGACTATGGCAAGGTATCCAGCAAATAACAGACTACAGGCCCTTATCTTCACATTGTAAAGACAATAAGGAATTCCTTAACATCTAAATGTCTACTTCAGCAGATTTGAAGAAGGGAACAAAACAACAGTGATGAAAATGCCCACTGGTCAAAGCAAAGTGGTGCTCAGCCTCAATCCAGTTGATGTCCAGAGGACATTGAGCGGGGTTAACCTGAGAAAAGCAGCAGACTGTGCAATTCAATTAACAGATGTCCTCATGGATATATTTAATATCTCTCTGAGTCAGGAAATAATTCCCAAAATGCTTCAAAAACATAACAGTAATACTACTACCAAAGAAGTCAGCCTTAAACTCCATTGTGATGAAAAGATGTGAGAGGCTGGTCAAAGATGCAATAATATTTAAGCTACCTGCAGATCTTGAACCACTGCAGTTTGCTTACTGAGCAAACCGCTGCACTGGAAATGCCATAGCACTGGTACTTCACTTATCACTGCACCATCTAGAAAGTAAAATCAGCTATGTGAGGTTACTATTCATTGACTTCAGCTCTGCTTTTACTACAGTCATCCCTATACAGCTGGTAAGGAAGCTGCTTCAACTAGGCATCAACAAACCACTTTGTAATTGGATTCTGGACTTTCTCACGGACAGACCTCAGAAAGTGTGCATAGGAAATAACTCCTTGGATAGCATCACTCTGAATACTGGAGTTCCTGAAGCCTGTGTACTGAGTCCCTTGCTGTTTACCCTGCTAACACATGACTGCACTGCAAGGTACAACACTAATCACATCATCAAGTTTGCTGATGATATAACAGCGGTGGGCCTCATCAGCAACAATGATGAGACAGGGTACAGGGTTGAGGTGGAACAACTGACTACCTGGTATGACAGTAACAATTTAGCACTAAACATGAACAAGACAAAGGAAATAATTGTGGACTACAGGAAAAACTCAGAGGAACATTCTCCTCTTACCATCAATAGAGCAACAGTGGAGAGAGTGGGAAGCACAAAATTTCTGGCGGTGCATATTGATGAGGACTTGTCCTGGTCTACCAATACAAATGCCATTGTCAGGAAGTCACATCATAAGCTGCACTTTTTGAGAAGGTTGAGGAGAGCAAACATACCATCAACAGTTCTCACAACCTTCTATAGGTGTACAATAGAAAGCATCCTGACAAACAACCTCACAGTATGGCATGGAAGCTGCGCTATCTTTGAGCACAAGGCTCTCCAGAAAGTGGTGAAGGCAGCCGAGAGGATCATCCATCCAACCAGCAATCCAGGACCTGCACTTGTCCAGATATCTAGGCAGGGCCAAAGGAATTTAGGACAAACCCACCATGTTCACAGACAGAGCCAGATCAAGATCAAATGGGGCCCTAGGCAGGGTAATAAATCTGGGACCCCCAGAGCAGCCCCACCTGTGACAATTCCATATCCCCCCACAGCAGCCCCCTTCTCAGGCATTCCAGTGTTCCACCACTTAACTATTTCTCTCCAGTTACCATAAACACTGTTCAAACATATCAGTGTGCATACTGCTTTCTTATTTACTTCTATAATGATTACAGATATTGAAATAAAATAGCACAAGCACTGATAGCCACTTGCTAAACATACATAACAGTTTCAGAAGGAAAACAGACTTAGCATGAGCAGTAAACTTCTCTGCCCTTGAAACTTACATTCAAACTACATAAAACCCACATTCAAAGAAAGTGCATCTGGTCAGTGGAGGATTAAGTTTACCTCTGGGCCATTTTCTAACAGTAGGTTACTTGCACACATTTATAGGCCCATGCATACATGTATCTGTTCTTTAATTCACCTTCCTGATTGTATTAAATTATATTCCTTGTATAATACAGCATGACTTGTTAGAATGTTTTAAATTTATAGTTTTGAACATTCTTCTAGTAAGCAATGAAACAAAATGTATGATCCAATAATGACAAAACTACCCACTTCAGAAAATTTCAACCATAAAAGACCACTCAAACTTATGTCATTACAATCCACTAATACCACTCAATAAGCACAATCTCTACAGATGTAAAAGTCATCTGAATAATTCCACATTAAAGAGATCTGTAACTAATGAAGGTTGCTACTGGCAAACACTTTACATTTCAGTGTTTCATCTACAAATTCAGCGCCTTCTGCCCTTGAAGAATTAATTGACTATGTACCATTAAAAAAATGGTAAGCTGGTAATATTGCTATAGGGAATGGCTGACAAAATGACAAGTTCATGGTTACGAGGCATCTCATACAAAGGAAGACACACTCAGGAGACCAGAACCCCTATTCCCTTTAAAATGCACCAAATAATCAGCAATCGAAAGGGCACTGCAATGCTAGCACTCCATCTACATGGTGTGGGAGTAGAATCCACAGTCTTCTGCACCAAAGACAATTATGCAACTGACACTGCTTTCAAATTTTACAGCACAGTGACTGCCATTTGCTAAACAAGACAGTTAGTTGCACATTGAAAACAGACTTGGTATGAGCAACAGTAATCTTCTCTTCCCTTGAAACTCACAGGTCCATGAAAATGCACTAAAACTAGTAATTCCCTGAAAATGTACTAAAACTCAAAGTCACAATTTCGTAACATTCTGGTAGTTGGTGTAGAGGATTCAGGCTCTTGTCTCCACTGAAGCTCACAAATCCTTAAGCAGTCTGGTAGTTGATGTACAGGATTCAGGCTCTTGTCTCTTGTAACCAAGTTGTTACAGGGTCAAGCCTGATCAAGTTAATTGACTAACCTGCCTCCCCCCAACTAGGGCATTACATACCATACCTACATACCTCTCAACCTCTTAGCACAATAAATCTGCAGAAAGTCTAAAATAATGGAGGGGACAAAGACCCAAAATAGGGATAGAGTTTAAATATTGCTATTATAGACTTAGAAAGTTGCTAGAATAACAGGATTTGTCTTAACATGCATTTTCTGAATGATATGAAGTCTGAAACTCATATGTCATTATTTAGTGGCTTCAATCCTCCATGAATTGTCAGAAAACCACAAACTGTATGAGGAATAGACCAAAAATATGAGGCAAAAATCTTGACAGTTGAGAGGTATGCATACCTCTCAATCTCTTAGTGCAAGAAATATAGACAAAGCCTAAAATAATGGAGATACAATGGCTCAAAAATATGGGATAGATTGTAAATAAATTACATAAACATATACACACACACACACACACACTTACCTTCTGTCTTAACAGGATGGATAGTTTAAATTCTGCGAGCAAGTATGGAATGTGTTTACTTCAGTGGTGGCGTTCGTGCTGTGCAAACATGGTTATCCTTAAAGAAAAAGACACCACCACCACAGTGTTAAGAAGTTTTTTTCTTTTTAAGTATATTATTAAAGTAAATGTTTAAGCCTCCTGGGCAGAGTGGGCCCCTCCCCATCCATGGGGCCTAGGCGACTCCCTATGTTGCCTTCTGTTGGATCTGACTCTGCTCACAAACTGTTCGTGTACCTGTCATATGGCAAGTGCTTCCATATTATAAGATGGAGAACTACGAGATTCAGAAAAAGCATCTTTCCACAGGCCATCAGACTGCAGAATTCTTGCAACAATCACGCTCCATGCCATCCATGTTAGCCATTACTTCAGTGTGAAAGATCGTTTGAAATTGTGCAATAACTTGACTGCCTATCTCAATCCAATATTAGTGCAATACTCAGTAAGTGGAGCCAATTCACTGGTCATCAGGGACAGCTGTAAGGCCAGAGAAATGTCTTATTATAGTGCAATATCTAATGCTAGTCTGTAACTCAGTCGTCAGTGCAGTACTCATGAATGTCTTATTTTGGGTAATACTCAATATAAGTCTTTAATGCAATGTCTTACCTCAGTACTGTTCAAGCAAAAACACACACACATACACACACACTCATATTTCTAAGTATTTATCTGCATATACTTTGCAGTATTTTAAACAGTAGAAAAGCCACAATTTAATGCAAAACAATTAGTTTTAGCTAACTACACCACTGACGTGATGGCAACTGAAGCATTTAAAATAAAACAGATAGTTCAGTCTGTCTGCCATATAAATAAGAATGGCCACTGGACTGAAATGCAGAAAAAACAAACTAATGAAGGACAAACCAGCAACCCGAGGCATCTACAAATTCCAAAAATACTTTATTCAATGTCCTCACTTAAAGTGCGATAATTAACGTAAACTTTTCGTTGCGAAAAAATATCGCCAACTTCTTCAGAAGCAAACAAACAAACGGGTGCAATTCGTGCAAGCTACTTATATAATGGCAGTTAATTAAAACATAAATTAACAATCAATAAATTCATTGACAAATAATTAAAGAAATTCACCTCACACAGTTACTTTAAATTAAATTTAAGTTTTAAATTACAAGTTATAACATACTATTTAAATATATTAGTATTTAATGTATCAAACAAATCCATACCTTTTAACTATAAATATATAAATATCAATATAAATATAAATACATGAATATATAAAAATGTATAAATATAAATATATAAATATAAATATTTATATAAATAAAAATATAAAAATATCTACAAAAAATATCTGCAAAAATATGGAGATATTAAGTTTTTTATAGATATTTTTATATTTTTATTTATATAAATATTTATATTTATACATTTTTATATATTCATGTATTTATATTTATATATTTATAGTTAAAAAGTATGGATTTGTTTGATACATTAAATACTAATATATTTAAATAGTATGTTGTAATTTAAAACTTAAATTTAATTTAAAGTATTATTCTTATTAGGTTCTTAAACATCGGTTTTTAAAGAATGAATTAATCATTACTTATTATACGGTTGTTTTGTTATTAGTACATTTTCATATTTAGATCTAGGTTTTGAGTAAGAAACATAATGAACGAATATACATGCACGTATTATTGAGTGATAGTGATAGTTTTCATACATTTTATTTTATATTTAACCAATCCCACAATTACTGAGGGACAGCGGTGGCTTTATAATTTTTAAAACGACCCCCATTTTTAGTTCACTTTTCAAAATTAATAAATGAATTAGTATATACAACATTTAGATACAAGATATAAAATGTTGGTGTCGTTCCTGTATTAGAAGTATAGACAATAGGATTGTAAGTGAGACTAAATATACTACTATTATCGGATTTTTGATTTATGTTATTCTTTATTAAGCTAGGTTGTACAGTTTGATTTAATAGTATGGTACACTTCATCTATGCTGCTACTATATATACAAACACATATTTTAATTTCAGTGGATTCTTTCAAAAAGAACGTTAATCATACATGCTTTTGACTTGTTCTTATATTCTGTTTTATAACTGTGTGAGGTGAATTTCTTTAATTATTTGTCAATGAATTGATTGATTGTTAATTTATGTTTTAATTAACTGCCATTATATAAGTAGCTTGCACGAATTGCACCCGTTTGTCTGTTTGCTTCTGAAGAAGTTGGCGATATTTTTTCGCAACGAAAAGTGTACGTTAATTATCGCACTTTAAGTGAGGACATTGAATAAAGTATTTGTGGAATTTGTAGATGCCTCGGGTTGCTGGTTCGTCCTTCATTAGATTATATAAATAAGAATGCTCAGTTCTATGCCAGTAAACAACAAATGTAGGTGCTCACAGCCCCAGTTATACCTCTAAAGTTTGGGCCCACAAAGGAGGCTTTCACGAAGATGATCTATGGTTGAACAATTCAGACTTTCTGCTACAAGGACTTCCACTGGCTTTTATGTAAATTCCTCCCTCAGAGCCAAATACTGTGAACTTGGTTCATCTCTCCTTTGCACAGGTACAGACCAGACTCCTCTGGACCCTTGTTCCAGTAACTTTTGCTATCTTGTGCCAGACATGGCCTTTAAAAGTCATAGATGCATACCTGAAATCAATTATTTTATTTGGAGGTAACTTTTGATTAAGAGGCTAATTTCTGTTTACTCACTATCTGCAGTTTCCCCTAACACAAATGCACATACCACCTCCAGACATTACATCCACTTTATTTTATAACACTATCTCTCCTAAAACCTTAACTTGTGCCAGCTCCTATCTTTCCAGGCTTTATATTTATTTCCTGGAACCTTACTTTATCTTTGGGTGCTCACCATCCCTACCTTTGCAGTTTAGCTTTGTTGGTACTTTATGTATTGCAGGGGCAAGGGTCAGCCTCTACCTTTGATTAACTTATCCAGAATGTGTTTATTTACAGGATCTACTACTGTTATCCTACATCTTAAAGAACCCCTTGATCTATATACTAGTATACTGGTGGGTGTGTCCACATTCTGCAAACTAGACATCTGCTTTGGTTTTGTTTCTTCAACTGGTGGCTTACCTGCTTGCCTAGATTTTTCACCTTCCCATTGTTACCAAAGGTCATGAAAAGAAGACATTCTCCCCAATAACTAAGTCACTTATAATATATGGGACTATGGCCACTAAGCACGTACCTTTCCAATGTTGGTTTGTATTTACATCTGATAAGTGGCTAGCATCTATTCTCCCCATGAGTACAAATAACTCTGATAGCTCTTTGTGAGTAAGCTTGTTAAGTGGTAATGTTATGGAAAGGGTTTTTCTAAGGATTTGGGAGCTTCTTGCACCACTAGATATACTATATTTCTATCATTCTTTGAATGGAAGGCTAACATAGGTTCATAGGTAGGTACCTACTGATCCTCCAAGCAACACTTTTTGTACAATCACTTAAGGAAGGTTGAATGGGTTAAGGGTTAAGGTTGGGGTGCTCACTCCATCTTATTTTATTTATTGATTTATTTTACTGCAATTTGAGAAAGTGATAGGTGATTTTGGTCAGTTGATGTTTTGGAGCCACAATAAAGGCTCCAGTGGAGCGGTGGAATCCAAGTTTACAGAGAAAAGGATTTAGAACATAACAATATCACAGAATCTAAATTTAAACATAAAGACAAATTGATGCAGAATATAAACAAAAGCATATGTATAAATTAAATTTAACCAAATTCAGCAACGGCATAACAAAGTTTCACATATCGTATTATTTGCAATATATACAATATTTGCCTTAAGACAAGTAAAATTGTTTTGTCGTTTTGCTTAGAGTTCATGTAGTAAATTTAATGTGGTGTGCATTTTATAAAACCATTGATCTAGTTGTTTATCTTTTGTCTTGACAAAGATTCAAGTACAAGCTTTCAACTTTGTAGTAAGTGTCTTTTTTTAGTTGTAATTTCTGCAGCTTATCTGAAAGACATCAGGAGACACCATGGCTCTCTATAGCCACAGACACTCATCCCATAAATAAACAGTAACCTTACAATTTACAACTGTTATATTCAAACTAATTCAATCAAAATCATGCCAATCCCTTGTTATGAAATTATCTCTTTCATATCATCAATATTTTCTCTATTTCCAACATAGTAGAGCCCTTACTCTTAGAAGGCCACATTTTGATAATCTTGTACTGGAAGAGCTTTGGTGAAAGGTGTGCAGGTGCTGGCTTACACACTTCGTTGCTTGACAGCAATCTTACACTCTTTAAACATACTATTCTTTCCAACTTAATAAACCCACTTAATGTAAACATTTCCCTTCAAACTAACACTCTCCAATCCTGATATAGCTCAGAATGTCATCGAGTCCCATTACTGTATGAAAAGTCAGACTGGTATTATATTTAAATAGTAATTTGATGCACTTTATTTTTCTATTATTGTTGCAATACCAAGTTTTTGTACTATATGGCCCAGGCCTGGCCCATGGTTGAAATGATTCCTTGGACAAATCGACGTACCTGATTAAGGAAAAAATAAACAAAACTATATAAAACCAAAACATAATGAGGAGACCGATGGGGGTAACAGCAGACTGTTGTGGTAAACGCGTATATTCCCAATCCCAAAACAAATTTGTGCAAGTTTACCCTGCAGTTAGTTTGCACTTACGCCCAAAGTACGTGGTACTAATACACTTCGTACATGTTTCCCTTTGTTACTGTACAACTTCTGCAAAGTCTACTTACAAAATTCTAATGGTTGAGGGGAAGGGGGTGCTAACCGCCTTACTATTCTTCGGAGACAGTTTTCTTAAGAATAGGTAAAAATTAAATGAAACATACGTTACAGCTACATGAAGACTAGTACTGCAACCCCCGTACTACTAATATTATACCCACGACTGTACAAGAGCATATGCAATACAGTTTTCTCCTGTGTAGGCTTTATCGATACAAGGGTAAGTGCTACGTGATTTTAGCATCTATAGAGTTGTTTTGACACACAGTTTATGATAAAATGACGCCGTAAAACAAAACTTGGTCTTCATTAGACAGGACTGCTTCATATAGACAAAAGCTATAAGGGGGTGCTGTGGACGCTGAGTATGAAGTTAGACATCCCCACCACTCCAAGACTCCGGATCCCAGAAAACCGGCTAGTTAGCATCTCTTCTCAAAGTCTTCTGGGAAAAACTAAGATGGCGACTCCCATGCATAGGCTTATAGCTCGTCGGCAAGCGTGAGTAAAATATGTATATTTTGTGTAGTTTATATAGAACAGCTTAGTAAAAGTATTACGTTGTTGTTAGGGGGACACACTTTTTCCATTTAGCCAACTATTTTAAACAGTTGCATGTGAGATCCTTTACTGGAAGTCTTTTTTTTTTGCTGTGTAGAGGAGTTGAAAGCAAAATGTTGTTGCACATACTAGGTCATATTTTTATCTTAACTGAGAAGGGTTAATCGCGAATATGTTCTTTAAGAGCTCTGTATTTTTTATTTCTCCCAAGAGAGGGGGAATATGCGTTTGATTTATTTTGGTTACCTGTAGCTTATATGAGTTTGGGATATGAAATCGTAAAGTATGAATGCAAGATGGTAATAGTTTTGGGTATTATGAAGATTTAAGTGCTCTTTCGAGAGTTGAATTGAGATAACTGGTATGGTGTGTGCAAATGATGGCTTGTATGCTTCATTGTTAAATGATTATGTGAGCACTTAGCTGGTTGTAACTCAAGCTATACAAAAAGGTACAGTTGACAGCTTTAAACTTCTTGTTTGATATGATATGTTTTTATTCATTTATAAGATATGTCTCTACAGTACAGATTGGAATTAGTCTCCCAACTTCACTAGGAGTCTTGGAGGGGTGGAGACAAAAAAACAGTAGATCTTCAAAAGCAAAGAAACCTAGTGATTACATATGTGGAATCTGGGTGTGTGAATATTGTATAAGCTTGAAGAGCAGATTTGGTGCCATAAAATTTACTTTAATAACTTTAAGTAGACAAACTATTTGGGCTAAAGGTAAAATGTATGCAGTTATTGTTGCGATTGTACAAGTGCTTGTGAGGTTGGAGATAGGCTAGTCGGGTGTTATGCTGAAGTCAAGTTACCTATAATATGCTTGTACATTGTTTATAAAAGGCTTGCCCGTGAGTTCCTTACATCTGAAATAAATTCAGACTTTTTTTATCCATTACATTAGGTAAAGTGTTTACACACGCATGCATTAGTGAAGCAAGAGTATTCAGAATCTCAAAAGCAGCTTTACTAAATCAAGTGGTGATACATATATTTTCATTGCCATGCAATTTGACATCTATGGAATAAATTGCAGTTTCATGTTAAAATGGTACCCTTGCAAACTTCAGTATGAGCCTTGATGACCAGATGGTTTTTTCAAGTTCATCTCTATACTGATTTTCTTTGCCCTTCAAAAGGTGACTGGGTACATCCTGAGGTTTGGCATTTGGCAAAGATGATCTGAGCTACTTGCCTTGTTACTTTTGTGATCCTGTTTGGTTTTGGTGTCTTACTGAGTTGTAAAAGAATTGTTTGGCATGTGGGTGGTTTGAGTTGCTGTTGTAGAAGAGTGGCCAGCATACATGGAGAGAGCAGACTTGTACTGTACCTGCAATGGCGTTGATGACTTAAAATTCAAGGGCGTCTGGAGCAGGGGTCTGCAACCTTCGCTATCAAAAGAGCTATTTTTGCCCCTCTCCTACCAAATAAAATTCATCTGAAGCCATATAAACCTGTTAGACGTCTAAAATGAGGATAACCTAGCGTATAAAGTTTTATATGTAGTTGTTATACCATATATAAAAAAATACAGTTTGTTGCATTTATGAAGTTAAAGAACTACAGAAAGAAAACTATTGACATTTTATTGCTGTTTTCACCTGTTGTAACAAAAGAAAACACCAAACTCTCTATGAAGAGAAAAAAGGGGGAAAAAAACACTGGCATGTGTAGGCTTACTTTGAAATAAAACAAAGAACTATGCAGTCCTGTCCTTCCTTTATTTGTGGAAAATTAATAAAATAAGAAGTAGCCCATTTTAAGTAAATAAATGTATAGCTGTAGCTTAATAGCTTTAAAAAGAATAAATATAAAAGTAGGCCAGTTTGTATTTAATTATGACTTGAGTCCATTTCAGTGAGCCGTCTTCCTTTTCTGTACAGCTCTTGACCAACAAGCTTGAACATAAAACACAA
>NC_056733.1:1430681565-1430690356 GCF_019279795.1 Protopterus annectens | reverse complement strand
ATAACAGCAATATATAAAATCTGTTCCTATGTTTGGCTCTTTGTTCACAGTGCTAATGTAAATCCCATTATTATAGCAACTTTAAGTATTCAAGATCAGTATTTAAAATCCATCCTTATTTTTGGTCTTTTGTTCCCTCGTTTGTGGCTCTGTCCATATTTCTTGTGGTAAGACTTGGAGAGGTATGGAAACCTTTCAACTGATGCATCTGCTGCCAGGCGATCATTGTGTGTGTGTGTGTGTGTGTGTGTGTGTGTGTGTGTGTGTGTGTGTGTGTGTGTGTGTGTGTGTGTGCGCATGTGTGGTGGTTAGGAGTGTGACTTCATTTCTCTTTCGGCTTCAGTTTTCAGTTTCGAGAAGTTTCACTTGAAAAATAAAAATTGCTTTTATTTATTTCCATTTTTTTAAAGCTGTAGTGAGCTACTGCAGTGGGGTTGAAGGCCATGGGTTGCTGTCCTCTGGTGTAGAACATATAGATGGTTGGTTGACATTTTTTCTACCATCAGATTTATTAGTCCTTTTAAAACTTTCTACATAATGTAATTTGTTTTTTTCTTTCAGTCCAAAGCCATCTCTGTATCTAAATGAGGTTAATTTCGTAAATCAGAAAAAAATATTAAAGATGAAATTAGTTGTAGTTTGCCGAGTATCGTTGTAGGTGAGCAGAGCATTGCCTTTCTGAAGAGGATCTGTTTGAGACCTTTTGAGAGCTAATCTTCTTTTAATTTCTCCAAGTCTTTTTGGTTTCTAATACCATGATGGGAATGGACCCCATTCCCAAGTCAAAGTACAATTAAAGTTCATGAAATTAGTATTGTTTCAATCTTTGATGGTGGCCCGAAGTGCTTTTTGCAGCACCCGCAATGTGCCCGGTAATGATTCCTCCTGGGGGACCCGATTGTTGTTCCTTGGTGTTGCTTTATTCAACTCAGATTTGGCTTTTGTTTGACAGAGGGAACTGGACTTGATTGGGACTTTGCTGGTGGGGAAGATGAGGTTGATGGTGAATATAGTGATCCTTGATCTGTTCGGGCCTTCAGCTGGTGGAAAATTAGATTTTTGTCTTCCAGTTTTTTTGGAATGGTTTCTAGATCTGGATTGAGAAATTAGATTTTTGAGCTTTTTTGGTCTGACTGTTACTTGAGATGGACGTGAGGTGGGTGTGGAATGCTGTAGTCATAGTTATCGCCATCATAAATGAACTGAGCATGTTGATGAAGCTTCTAAGTGCCTTGGACTCTGTTGTTTGTGTTTGTTGTTTCTGTGCTTATGTTTACATGTTTTTTTGTTTATTTCAGTATTTATGCTCATATATGAGCTTGGAGAAAGGTAATTTCGTTCAGCTGTGCACTTTTTGTATCGTCTAAATGACAAAGTTTTGACTTTATGTGTAGAAGGCATGTGGATGACTGTCGCAAAAGTATTCACTTAAAATTGTGCGGAAGGACTATGTCTGACACCTCACTTTGGTTTATAGCTGTGGCTGAGGATGATTGGGAGCTGCAGAGTGTTTAGTATTGTGAACGCCATAGTCTGACAAGTTAAAACGGAAGTCTTTAGGTTATGCCAGATGTTTCTTGAGCTTAGCTGGCCATACTACTGATCTATATCAAGAATTATCTGTTGTTTCTGTTAATGAATATAAAAAATTGTAGCAGAATCTATTAGGTAAAATGTTATTTTTAAAGATATAAAACACAGACATTCACATATTGCTATCCTGAAACCCAAATGCATAATTGAATTTGTGGGTAACTTCCCAAGGCAAGTGATTCAGAATGAAATTTATTTGGTGAAGAATGCATCGCTGTAGCTTAAGTAATCGGTTTTAAGGAACTTCATCAGTATGTGAACAAAGTGGAAGCTGAGTGACAACATACAATCTATCAAACGCATTGAACTAGAGGTTGTTTAGACCTGGCACAGCAAAGCCATGGTGTTTCATTGGACTTGTAATTTTTTAGTGATATGACTACAAGGTGATAAGATGGGCTCGAGTACTTTGATTCAGAACTGCAAGTTGGCTGTATTGCTTTGGATAAGGTTGTCATTTGTATAGTCCAATTAATGCAGTGTGAGATTTTAATTTTGTAGAAAAGGTGCTGTTTTTCTAAGGATTTTCAAGTTTTACTACAGTAACCAATAACCTTCACACTAAAAATATCCAACAGATAATCTAAAATTGGACACTGGACCAAGTAATGTTTATGTGAACAGGAGTTTGAAACCTTAAAGAAGTTTTGCATTAAAACCCATATTTGTTTCAGACTTCAGTACACACATTTACCCCCCTAAAATACTTTAAAATCATTAAAACACACTTTACATGTGAAAGTTAGCCTTTTGTTTACTTGGATGGTCCAACTGGGCACTTGGGCTCATTTAAAGCAAAGGCATGTGGAGAAGAGCTCCATTTAAAGGGCAGAGCTGTGGGTGGTAGCGGTTAATGTTGTCGCCTTACAACAAGAGGTTCTCTGGTTCGATTCTCAGCTGGTGTTCCTTCTGTGTGTAGTCTGCATGTCCTCCTTGTATTCACGTGGGTTTTCTCCGGGTACTCTGGTTTTCTCCCACTTTTCAAAGACATGCGTCTGGAGCGTTTCTCCCCAGGCCTCTACTGAAAATAGGCTCTGTCCTAGTCTGATTTTCCTGGTCAACAAGTGATAAATTAAAGCTACAAAAATTACAAAAAAAATTTGCAGAGAAAAAAATCAGTTTTTTAACAGTAGAAATGGGGTTTTAGAATCATGCAGTTGATATATGTTAATACAGTTTTTCTGTAGGAGTGTTATGCAATAATAAACAAGTGGCATTTACATGTATAGCAGTATGCAAGTTTCATTTACATAAGAGTGATGAACAGTAGTATGCAGTTATAAATGTAGACAGGATTCATTTGCATTTATAGGATAAGGTATGAGAGCTGGAAAGTTAGGTGATGGTATGCAGGCCTGAGAGAGTGTTAGGCAAGATGTGAACTAGAATAGAGCCAGGAGGAGTCTAGGTGCTGTTTTATATTCTGCTTAAAGCTAGATGCACAGCTGCCCTGTTGTAGTGGGATAGGCAGGGAGTTCCACTTCCTGATGACATAGGCTGAGTATACTGAGTCTCCAGCTGTATGTCTAGATTTGGAATTTATTAGGTGGCTCTCATTACCTGAGTGAAGGCAACGTGGTGGGGAGTAGTGCTTGAGAATGTTTTGTAGAGGAGAGCATATGTGGTGTATGGTGGGCAATTTAAGGTTGATTTTATTGTAAGGTGATTAAGTAGTTCTAGCCAGTTTAACTTCTTTAGTGTTGAGCAGTGGTGTGTACAGTAGGATGCATTAGCTGCAAACTTGGCTACTTTGTTAAAACATGCCGCTAATTTATTTAGCAGGGTGGCTTGAGTGTTGGTTAGTATGGAATGATGCTAAGGATTTTCTTGAGTTTGTCTGGTAGGGTTCGTTTCAGTAGATGAAGCGTAATTGTTGGCGAGTTTTCTTGATGGCCTGGGTGCTATGGAGGTCAAAGTTTAGGTTTGTCTCTTATGACTCCTAGTAGTTTTTTGATACAGTTTCTGTGGTGGTGGTTGAAGTAATTTTAAAACGTGTATGAGTTGTTGAAAGAGATCTGGGTGTGAAAAATCTTTGTGTTTAGGATTAGCTGATGAGCCTTTAGCCGTGATTATCTAGGGGTGAAGGAGTCCTGAGTCATTTGCTGAATTAGTGGTAGGGTTGAGGCCGAGCAGAGGATAGTGGTATCATTGGCATATTATACTAAGGTTATAGGTTTACCTGCTTTGTGCAGTTTGTTTGTGAAAATATTAAAAAGTACTGGGCCTGGAATTGATCCTTGTGGTACACTGATGGAAGTAGGGAGGAAGGGGGTGAGGCTCCGATTCCATTTTACAGCCTGTCTGTAGGAGAGAGAGCTACAGAACCAAGTAACATCTGAATGAAACTGTTATAGGAAGGTAATTCACTGTTTAGGAGTTGATGGGATACTATGTTATATGCTTCTGATATCTCCAGGAACAGGGAGGATATTGGGTTACCATTGTTTCTGTTAGTTTCTCAGAAACCATAAAGGTTAAGCAGAGCTGTTGTGCTTTGGTATGGTCGAAAGCCATGTTGCGTAGGGGGGAGTAGATAGTTGGGAGTGTATGTGACCTTTCTAAGATTTTGGACAGAAGAGAGAACTGCAATGGGGCAGTAGTTGGGAGAGGTCTGTTGTAGATCTACCTTTAAGTAGTGTAATATGTGATTTTTTTTTTCCAGATAGTTTTCTGTGATCGATGTATGTGTGTTGATTGAGATGGTGTATGCCAGGACGTTTGCGGCTATCTTAAGGTACTTGGGTGGCAGTGTGTCAGCAGCTGGTGTAGTGGTTTTCAGCTTTTGAGGGTTATTCTCAATAGTTGAGGTAGGTATTGGTGGAAAGAAAGGAGAGGGGTATTGGGAGTATTGTTGATTGAAAACTGCAAGTAGGCTGTCTTTATTACTTTGGATAATGTTGTTGTTATAAATATGCTGCATTCTGTTACTTCCTAACTTAATCAAGGGAAAGTGTGGCACTAAAATTTAATGTAGATTACCTTATGTATTGCAATTTAAGTAATTTTAAAAATGAACAAGTATAGGAATCTGTCTAGTTCTAACCTCACCACCACAAGTGTTGAAAAATAAAAAACTAGAGAAACTAGTGGTATTAAAACTTCGTTGATGACTTCCGTCGCAATAATTTCCAAATATCATGAAACCCTGGTAGTATTCCAAAGCAACAAGCCTTTATTCATCATAGACAAGTGATCCTGAGTAACAAAACTCTAAAATATTTTACAATGTTAAACGTTAGAAGTAGGTGTGGAAAATATACATATTGTTTAATTTTAAATCAGCCTGTTCAAGGCAAACAATATAAACAGGGCCGTAAAAAGTACATTTTAGAACAGCAAGTATTCACCCCCACACTGTGACTAATAAAGGCTTGTTGCTTTGGAACACTACCTAGTTTTCATGATTTTTGGGAATTATTGTGACTGAACTTAAGTAATTTTACATACTGTACAAGTAATCACTACTAAGGGACTGGGCTTAGAACTGACCCTTGTGGGCACAACATACGTAATGTAATTGTATTGCTGTCCATTCCACTCACGATTGATCTACCTGCTGTGTAAAAGGAAGACCTTGCCACCAAGTGTAGAAGGAGGATGGCCACTCTGCTCACTTTAAAAGTCTGGATGAGTGATCTGACCCAACAGTCCTAAATGGATGGGATGGATGAGCCTATCATGACCTTATCTGGATGGCTGCACAGATGACGGAAAAGAATTTTGCGTTATGATTGCCACTTTAGAATCTTTTACATTACCTTTTATATTTATTTTCTGCTTTTGAGATTATAATTATCTCTGCTCTGAGATTATAATTATCACTTAAGTCTTTGGTAAGTAACTTTTTACAGATATTCGACTTGGCATAAAGATCTAAAAAGGCTGCTGAATTGGCTTGGAGAAGGCTAACTTGGGTGCTTCGTACTATGTGAAGTAACTGTTTTGATCTGTGGAGAACCTTCCCCTTCCTTTGGCATAAACAAGCTTAGACTAGCATGTATATTATGATGTGCTTTTTAATGTATTTTTGAATAGAGAGCTGACTTGTCATTACCTTTTAAGTATGAGAAAAGTGTTTTAAATTTAAGTAAAGCAGCCTTTTACCATTTTCAATTTGAATTTTGTCATATTGAAGCTGCTTAATTGCTACTCTGAGTGCCATGACTCCAGTACAGCAGTTTTAAGCTACATTGTAGTATTGGCTATGTGTGGGGTTTGCTGTGGCGGTAGTAGTAGTAGTAGTGTGTGTGGGGGCTGCATTCTAGAGTTCCAAAGTCTTGGCTGTGCCCCTGTTTCTCTAGATATTCCAACTCCTTGTGCCATATCTCAGGTGCTACAGTTGTTGAAATAGTAATATTGGAACTGAAGTGTAGTAATGGATTTCAAGTTGGTAAATATTATTAGAAAACACATTGCTAAATATCAAAAAGTATGCATAACTTTGAGTTTTGACTTGATTTACGCTTTTACTAACACTAGTGTACTTGTTGTTGTAGTTATTTTGGCCTTTGCATTCAAGTTTTGATCAGAATGGTAACATAGTTAATTTAGTTTATGTTTGTAAAACATAGTTGTATACATGTTTTGATTGTGGCTATAACATTTTGTATGGTTCTTTGTCGTGGCAGTTAACCTCTTGGATATGTATTTTTCCTTCCATGCAATATGTAATGATGTGGTTATTCACTAACTTTTAGTGTAATGTTGTATAGTGTAGGGCTTAGTAGTTAGTCTTCTCCTCTTGAAGGAGTTAGCGGAAAGAGTTGTAGTACATGAAGGCACTAACAAACATGAGACTTTCACTTTTTCTCCCTTTCTTTATCTGTCTCTAATTTAAAGAACTTTAATCGCTGCAGTTAATATGAAAAAGTCAATCAAAAAGATAGATATTCAGATTTTTTCCCCTTGTGTTCTCAAGATATGTACATATCTAACCAGTAAGTGTCAGGAGTTTGAAAATTGTTTTTTTACTTGATGATGTGTACAGACTTAAAAGGCAACTTTTATTTTTTTGAAAATTAATATCTGCTACTCATTTTGGCATTGGGTTTTCCTTTTGTTAGGATGAGAAAAGGGGTCCAAGAACTACTCTCATATTGATTTATATCAGCCTCTTACATCATCTAACCCCATCCCAAGCCTCATGGCACCACCCCCTCTCTGAAGAGATTGGTTAACTGCCCTTCCCAGTTTCTGGCCTTTTATCTAGCCAGGCACAGAGCTATTTAGTACTCTCTCTTGCACTGACTTCAGTACCCGGAGCCTGAACAGAGGAAGAATCTGAACAAGGGAGCCCTCACTAACTGCTAGACTCAGGAAAAGGCTTGATAGTGAAGACCTCAGAGTGGATCGCCACAGAACCACGTTATGAGACTTGAGGCATTCTCCCTCTCACTGTAGATACCCTACAGCAACCAGTCATTTGGCCTGTATTTAACAAAATTTCTGCAGTTACAAAGTTAAAATGATGTCAGGGCACCATTGTACATTGTTGCTTTTCTCTACATCATAGGCACAGTTTGCATATGTTCAGAGAAGATCTGCAATTCTTATTTTTATTAAGTTTTTTATACTCTGCAGTTCACAGCTTGGATTTTTATTCCTTGTTCCATAGATGATTACTAGGCTAATAGTACAAGAGCCTTTACAAGCCTAGCCAATAATACCCAGAATATGGCAATATTGTATCTAAATTTCTCAGATGTGGGATGGGGTAGTATCAGAGTAGTGGGTCTTTAGGTGTTGGAGCCCTTAGTCCTTTTAAAGACTGCCTCTGCTCATAAGGAACATGGGCAGTACCCCAGGACTGAATTTACAGTTCTCCATAGATTTTATCCAAATTCTTCTTGAAGAGGGTGAGGGACATGCTTTGTTTTAAGAAGATGGGAAGTTTATTCCATAGACAAGGTAGCTTTTGGGATATGAATCTCTCTCTCCGGCAAGTTTTGTTAGTCACAAATAAGGTTTAGGTCCATGGAATGCATTACTTTTTTATATAGTTCTTGCAAGTATGTAACATTTTAATCGGGCTGGATCAGAGAATGCCTTGAAGGTCAGGCATAAGTCCCTTTTTAATAAACGATATGAGACTGAGTAAAGAGGAAGGGCATTTAGTCGGTCTGCATAAGACAATAGTTGTATTCTTTGTATTTTTTTAGTGAGGAAACCTCTGGGGCTTCTCCAGTTGGTCTAAGTGCCTGGTTAGGTACATGCAGAAGGGAACACTGTATTAGATTATGGGCTTGATTGAGGGCCGAGTACAGTAGCACTATGACTTTCTTTGAGCTTGATGCCATTCCTTTACTTGTAAGTTGAGCCACCCAGGAGGATTTCCTCACTACTGTAGCTACCTGGTGGTCAAAGCTTAACTTACTATCTGTGTTCCTAGGTCCCTCACCACTGGGTCTACTTTTAGGGGTGTGCTTCCAATACTGTAATCTGCAGGGATATTTGATTTACCGAAAGGTACGAGTGTGCATTTTTTAGCATTTAGTCTCAGACCTTGGATTTTGGCACCATTTGTTTGTCATTTTAGGCCTGTTTCTAGGATGTTAAAATCTTTTCGGGATTTAATGATTGCTCCCAGCTTACACTCATTTAATGAACTTGGTGAACCAGAAGCCCCCAAAATTGACCTTTGCTTCAGAGAAGTATATACCAAACAGGAGGGGTCCCAACACTGAGCCCTGTGGGACACCACTAGTAACTAGTTTCTTACTGGAAGTGGATTCACTAATCAGGACAACGTGTCCTGTCATTGAGCCAGCTGGCTATCCATCTGATGATGTAGGCATTTATCTATGATCCCCCAGTGGGAGGTTGTCGAAAGCTTTGGCCAGGTCTAGAGAAACAGTGTGTACCATTTTTAATGTCATCCATGGCTCTGGTGACTTTCTCGAAGTCCACCAGGTTGAGCAGGTAAGACCTCCCTTTGACAAAAAAAAAACAGTTGGGTCTGGTACAGTTTTTGGAGAGTTCCTGTACAGTTTTTGATCAGGTCCATGCTACTTCTCTCCATGACCTTGCAGATAAGACTGGTCAGTCTTATGGGTCTGTAGTTCCTTGGGTCAGTTGATGGGTCCCCCCCTTGTGCAGAGGGATGACTGTTCCACTCCTCTGGTGCAAACCCCGTTCAGAGGCTGTGGTTAGAGGGTTTCTAGTGGTCTTCATAGATTCTGTTTTAAGCTATTTAAGAAGC
>NC_056733.1:1430626565-1430676565 GCF_019279795.1 Protopterus annectens | reverse complement strand
CTGTGTCAGTTTGTTAAATGGAGAAGCTACTCATTACTGAATTGTTACTGTTTTTGTATGGATTGCTAAGCCAAAATGAACTGAAAATTATAATCTGTTTTCCGTTCAGTGTAGAAAGTCAAATTCTCTGACATACAGTTTTCTTTTTTTTTTTTTTTTTTTTTAAGTGAAGCCAACAAGCAGCACGTTCGATGCCAGAAGTGTTTAGAATTTGGACATTGGACTTATGAATGCACTGGAAAAAGAAAGTACCTTCACCGGGCTAGTAGGACTGTTGAACTTAATAAAACCTTAAAAGAAAAAGAAAACAGAGTTATGTTGCAGCAAAGGCAAGTATTGCACAATTTATTTTTTTCAAGTTTTAAAGGTAGACACAGTTTTCTACTTCGAAAGGTGTATGACTATTCGACTGGGGATTGCATGCTTTTGCCGCTGATAATCATATGTGTAGTTCATAATTTTACATTTGTAGGTGAAGAGCAGGTAACGCTTGCAAAATATAACTTAGTTTTGCAGTACCTTCTATCTGAGTCTGGTACCTTTGAGTTGTTGAATATAAGGAGACCATCATTTCCACCTTTATGAATACTTGGGTAAAAAAGATTTTGCTTTTTGAGTAGTTTTCTAGTTTTTAGTTATTCTGTTAACTAGGTCAGTGGGGGTGGTACAGGACCCTTTCAGCCACGGGTCTATATGATATGAGCAAATCGCATAAATTGCAAACGCTCATAATATCGGACCCCAAACTTCCTATTGTGGGGGGATGTGCCCCCCACACCCCTGCTAAATATGTATTCCAACTCCGGACGAGTACAATGCCCCATTCGGGATGTATCTCGCCCGACATCTGCAGGAATTGGAGAGACCCCAAAAGTTTCTCACCAAAAGGATAAAGGGACTCCAAAATTGTCATATGCTGCCAGATTGAAGAAACTCCAGCTCTATTCAGTCGCATACCGTCTGCTCAAAGGTGACATGTGCCTGACATACAAGGCCATGTCCAACCCAGAATTAATGGACATGCTCCACCTCAAAAAATCCAAATCCACCAAAACCACTAGAGCAAGTGACTTAAACCTTAGCACGGATATAAATAGGACGTGCTGGAGGGATAGATTTATCACTCGGAGACTCCCTATGCTGTGGAATAGAGTCCCGGTCCATGTGAGGCAGAGCACCTCGCTGGCTCTGTTCAAGAGAAATCTTGACCTGTGGATGGGAGATCGTAGGTTTACCCCGGGAATCATCTCTGTGTCACTGCTGGACAGAGGCACAACAAACTAATGGGTACAGTATTTTTTCATATAAGGGGTGGCATAAGCCACAAAAATTCGGGCTAGGCTTATAAATGCCTTGGGGCAGATAGCCTAGTATAAACCTATGAACCTATGAGATCACACTACAGTGAGGAAAGGGCAAATATCCCTATTCACTGTACCATGATCTCAGGAAAAGCACTTTAAGGTCTGGTACGTTTGATATTATGAGCGTTCGGAATTTGTGCGATTTTGCTCATATGATATTGATCCTTCAACTACAGCCCTGACCAAGTGGCTAAAACAACTGAACAAAAAGTATGCAAACAACTTCAACACAAGATGCACAGAGTAGGTTTTCGGTACAAGTTGTGAAATAAGTCATGTAGACTAAGCACTACAAATGTGCTGCTTACTAACTGTATGAAAACCTGCTACATCATTGTAATGTATATCCACATAGAGCTCTTCTGCTGTTGAGTATTAGTAGCGTTGTTTTGAGTAAAGTTGCAATGTTGAAAGAAAAACTGGTATTCATTGTTGGAAGAAGAAAAGTTAGTGGGGGTCTTTGTGGTTTTAAGTTACATACTTTATCACACTAGTAATACATAAAACATAGTATTTGTTTTAAATCTTTGTTCAAGTACTAGAAGTTTGTGCTGGTTGAAGTCCATTTCTGGACTCTCTAAATGACAGCTGGGATTGGGAGATGATGCGCAGTGCAGTTCATCACAATGGAATGTTCCAAAATTCTGCTGCGCATTTCTAAATACCTTTTTAAACATTTTCCAAAGTACTTTGATGATGGCAGTCTTTAGCTTTTTTTTTTTTTTTTTTGTCATGCCATCCTTTGGGAGATGGGACATGTATTTACCACCCAGAGTATTTTTAAGCTGTGGGCAGCATTAGACGACATTTGCCTGTACATACTGGCAGTGCTGATCTGCTTTATGTTTGTGTCTCCGTCTCTCTCTATCTCTAGAATTGAGCCACTAAAAGCGGGGAGGGAGGAGAGTGGGTTGGGGTGGGAGGGGGTAGAGACACTTCTTGGAGACCACTGTGGCCAGATTCAACCTATTGCAGATGGATACTTGTGGTTTCCAGTAAAATCTGTCCTGATCTTTTTAATTCGCACCTTGTCTCGGGCAGCAATTTAATTCAAGATTGATTCTTCTGATTCTGATGTTGATGGACTTGAAGGAAGTGGCGCTTAACTTTTGAAACAGTAGTACAAGTAACATATTACATATGGCGAGAAGAACGAAACAGGGCTGTTAGATAACAGACCAGACTGCTTATGCTGTAAAGAAAAAAAGATATAAATAATACAATTGCTGATGGGTTTGTATAATGCATCAATAATAATTTTCTGTAGGGAGTGCTGGGACATGAATGTCTGGATTACAGGGGGATTTTAAAAAGTGGAAACCAAATGGCAAATTCCCTGAACTGCGTGAAAATGTAAATGTCAGTTTCCTGAAGGATATATGGCTAGACAGGAAAAAACTGGTTTTCAAACTGTTAATTTTCACCTTTTTATGTCTTTAATACATTATATTTTAATATAAGTTTTGCTTTTTATGTAAAACAATCTGTTCATTTGATCTGTTCCATTTTTGTGATATTGTATTCAGTTGACTGTTAGCACTTTCATCTGATTCTGATCTAAATACACTTGTTTCAGTTTTGTCGTTTGCCTGCAAGTGGTGGCCTTTTAGGGGCTGTTGCATAATTCCATCTTCATGCTTGAAGTAATTTTGATTGGCAGTACATACAATTATTTTATTAGTTTTGTTATGTTGCTGATTTGGTAAATAGAGAGATGAGGAGGAGGAGGCTGGTGAGATACTGGTGATAATTTAACTTAAGGTTTTTAAAAACATTCATTATCCCTCAAGACAGATGTACGTACATTAATACAAAAAGTTAAGCTGTATTAATTTTTTTCATTTACATATAATATACATTTTTATGTGACCACAGCATATCCTGCTGGAATATAGAAGATTAACTTACAGAACTTCAAGAAAATAAGTTGAAATTAAGTGCTTTATGATGTGCTATAAAAGCTGTTTGCAGTGCAGCAAGCAGAGGTAATGTCTAGAGCTAGAAGTTTTTCTGTTGTCTGAAAAGTAATTACCAGGTTTAAAATGTAAAGTGTTCACTTTATGACTTCCTAGCAGCTACACAGTTCTGAGCAAATATCTGAGAGACATGTATTTCTGACACAGAAATGTTAAAATTCTATTAGTTTCTGTTTACCTGGGAACTGAAGGCAGGTGACAGTGATGTCATCCAAGCTGACCCAGCAGTAATGCTCAATAGTAATTTAAGAACTCTGAGAGAGAGGCTATGTGCATTTTTTGTTTTGTCTTGGACCTAGCAAGAACATCCACTCATTTGCTTTGCTCTGTAAGTAAGTTGTTTAGGGCATAGTATCGTTTAGATATAGATAGGAATATAGTAAAGATTAGTTTAGATGTCGTCTGTATTTATTTGAGACTGTCCTGCAATATTTTAAAATATTTCCTGTGATTCTGAACTCTGCAGTTACTGTGTTTGACTATTGTCTTGCCTTTTATTGTTAGGTTTAAATATTTAAAGCTATCATTGTGGCTGATATTTGAGACATATTTAAGCCCTTAGAGTACTTGCATATGTATTTGCTGACACTGTACAGGCCACTCCTAAATAGCCTTGCAAGTCTTGGTCACACTTACCATTTGGATAATTGTAACATTACACAGTAGGATTGGCCACCCTTTGTAAGTGCCTTCTAGTAGCTGATAATGAGGGGTTGGTGGCAGTGATAACTATCTTGTAGTCTGGGTAGAAGGGAGCATAGCTAGTAAACCTGTGCCAGCCTTCCCTAGGGGCGTGTATGTGTGTGTCAACTACTTGGGCAGGGACACGAATCACTGGTTGGGCAAAGAGGGTGCTGGAGGTCTTGGCTTGACCCCTCAGCCGAGAATTTAACCCCTATAGCTGTGCCAGTGAGGAGTCTTTTTGGAGAAAGAAGGAGAAACCAGCCCCAGACTGACTATGATCTCTGTGTGCTCTTAAGGGAAATTGGACTTTACTGTGTATGCGCTTGGCATCCTCCCATTGTGTACGTCCCTCAACTGTTGCCATTGGTGAGGACTGAGGCTCATTGATTACTGGGCCAGTGCAGGGGCATCACAACTTCCAGCACAGCAAAGCTTAAAGGAAGCTCTTGTATTATTCACCAGTTCTGCTTATTTGAGCTCTGTCTAGCAATCACTAAAAATATAGCACTGTTGGACTGTGCAGCAGAAACGTCCATAATGCAACTCCAACTGACCTGATATGTGAATTAAAGGATCACAAAACCTTACTTTAATGTGTCAATACATGAGTGGGTATACACTGAACTGTTAGTGCAGCTAAGGCCACCAGTCCTTGCATAATAAACAGCAGCTCTAGCATTATGAAAAGCTGCAGATAAAACAGGTTCTGTCAAACAAAATGAAGTCTTGTAGTTTTAACTAAAGTACATTGATAGTACCTTCTGTCTTTGGGAAGATAGTATCCGATAGTGGCTGTCTATGGATTCCTTCTGGCAGGTTTACATTCTACTGCTTTTCAATAGGTTTTATTCACTTTGGCCTCGTAGAGCCTCTGCCGTGGCATTACAGGGAGCAGTGTTTGCCTGGGCTTGTCTCCTTCATCTTTTTTTTAATCTTCAAATGATTGTTCAACAAATTTAGTCTTACTTGTCCACGCAGGTTCCTCTTGACACTTACTGCTTTGTTCAGTTCTGTTTGTTACTTTGACTACATGCAAGAGAAGTGTCAGTGATAGAACATTTCTAGGTCACAAACATTACTTTTACTATGTGACTATATGAGGTATTGCCAGCTATGCCAGGAGAAGTAGGGCAGTGGATGTGTAACATATGCCAGCATAACTAGCTGGAGTTTTGTAAAAGAATTGTATACCATCTGTATATCAAACTAATTTGTACAGGTGCTTGTGTTGAAATTGTGTTTGTAAAGTTGCTAGTGTTTAAAAGAAAATGTACCAACAGTGGGTCCTGCTGGACAGAGAAATAGATCTGTATGTCAGACTGTATTATAACTGTTAAAATTAATTTTGTACAGACCATACTGGAAGAGAAAAGGTTTAATCTCAATCCAGGTAACTTTGAAAACTAGAATCACAACACCAGCTCTTCAGCTCTAAAAGGAAAAAGGAATCCAAATGTAGAATACAACAACAGCCAGTTCACCAAACTCGATTTATTTGCTGTACAGTCTCTAGCGCCTCGGCTTAACAAAGCCTTCAAGGAGTAAATTACAATACATCACTATTGCCTATTTATACACAAACCTATTAGCTAATTACATAATTGAACAATCATTAAACAATTAAAAAATCCATTACCTTTTAAAAAAACAGATTTATATTACACTTTTCCAACAGCAATCCACATTCAGTCCCTTTGGTGTAAGTGTCTGATATTTTAAAATAAAAATTAATTCTTTTCTTAAAAGTAAATTCTTCATTCTTTCTTCACTAGCTCCCTTACTATCAACCTTTTCTAATACTGATGCCTTAAACTTAGTTATATCAGAATTATGGAATTTAACAAAATGTTGAGCCAAAGGGCTCTCTAATTTGTTATTTTTTATGTCCCTAAGATGTTCCATTATTCTCACTTTAAACATTCTTTTCGTTTGTCCTATATAGAATTTTTTACAACCACATTTAATCACATTTAACTTTGCAAACTAGCCTGAAATTAAATTACCTGGTAGGCCATAAAGATTGAATTTTGCAGTTCTGATTGCAGTCAAAGACGAAATGTCTGTAAAGACAAGTACTAGAAATCCTGCTGTATTGTTCTTTGCAGTGGACTAATTGCTACCCTGGAAAGGTGGAAGTGTTAAAATGGTCTTATGGCTTCCAGATGCTATTAACGCATCATAGCAAAGCTCTGTGTCTATGGTGACATAAGTGTGAGATTTTGGTTCAGTTTCTAGTACAGGGGTAGTATGGGAACCGGAAGTTAAATGACCAGATGTATAAGATGTCATTCTGTAATCCAGCACTGAAATGATGTTTTAATACTAGCTGAGACTGACGTCTCATTGCAGTCTGTGGTTTTGGAACCTGACTGACGTAGAAGGATCTCTCACCCACATAATCTTCCCTTGCTTTAGTAAGTAACCAGGGAATAGCAATTCTTTAGATCAGTTAGGAAAATATAGTGAGATTAGATAAGTACTGGTTTTCTGTATCTGTGTGAATCTGTTCATCTGTTATTTTTATAATTCCTGTGATTGAATCTCTGGTGTTGGTTGTAAATATATATTTGGTATTTTATGTATTTATAATTACATATTTAAACCTTTCATTGTGGTTGGTCTTTTAAAAACGTTTGCAAGTACTTATGTTTATTTGGTGACACTGTGGCTGCTCCTGTAAGCCTTACTGGATTGGTCAAACACTACCATTTGTATTAGTATTAATTTTTCCGAGTATAATTGAGTACCCTTGTAAGAGCCTTAGAGTAGCTGGCTTTGGAGTATCCTGGTGGCAGTATCTACCTTATAGTCTGGGCATAGCTAGTAAATCTGTGCCAGCCTTTTCAGGATGTTTGTGTGTGTGTGTGAGCGAAAATCAAATCTGTGTGTCAGCTACTTGGAGCAGGGAAAAACAGCACTGGTTTCACAGACAATGGTGAAGGAGTTTTGCTTGGGACACTCTGCTGATAACTTAACCCTGTAGCTCTGCCAGTGGGAAGTCATACTAGGAGCCTGGAGAGAAAGAGAGGGAAACCCGGACCTTGGACTGAGTGTGCTCTTGTAGGAAATTGTGCTTTGTGTGTAGAGCTGCATCTGGAAATACTGTGTGTATCAATTTCTGTTCCATATGAATGTCCCTCACCGATCCCAATTGAGGATTCCGGTTCCTTGATTACTAGTCTAGAGGGGGAACATCACAACCATGCTGTACACACTTTCATGTGAGACTGATTTGTACCTTTATTTATATATGTGGGTTACTATAGTTTCATAGGTAGATACTAGGCTATCTGCCCTAGGGCATTTATAAGCCTAGCCAGAGTGTATTTGGCTTCCGCCTCCCTATTAGATTAGCCTAGTGTGCCTCTGTAAAGTAGGTCACAGAAGGTACCCTTTTATGATTAGTTTACTGTGCCTCTGTCTAGCAGGGACACAGAAAAGAGCCCAGGGGTGTATTTGCGATTTCCCATCCACGCGTCCAGATTTCGCTTGGAGGGTCAGCGAGGGGCTGTGTCTAACCTGAATTGGGATTCTATTCCAGAGTGAGGGGAGCCTCTGGGAAATGAATCTGTCCCTCCAGCATGTCCTATTTATTTTTGTGCTGAGGTTTAGGTCCCTGGAGCATGTAGCTCTAAGGGGCTTGGATATTTTGAAGTGGAGCTTGTCCATTAATTCTGGGTTTGACATGGCTTTGTACGTCAGGCATAGATCGCCTCTGAGTAGGCGGTAAGCAGCTGAGTAGAGCTGGAATTTCTTTAGTCAAGCTGCATAGGACATCTGTTTGTAGCCCATGATCCTCGTGAGGTACTTTTGGGGTCTCTCCAGTTGCTGCAGGTGTCTGGTAAGGTACATCCCAAAAGTGGCATTGTATTCAATTATGGGCCTGATGAGTGACGAGTAGAGGGGCACAATGACCTCTCTTGATCTAGATGCGAACCCTTTCGTGATAAGGTGGGCTATATAGAAGGTCTTTCTAACCACTTTGGGAACATGATTATCAAAGGAGAGATTACTATCTACGTTGGTCCCCAAATCTCTAATTACTTCCGTACTTAATGGATTACCACCTATGTGGTAATTTGTGGGCACCTTGTTTTTCCCAAAAGGGATGACTATGCACTTTTTAGCATTTAGCTTGAGGCTGTGGCTCTGGCACCAAGCATCCGTCTCTGTGAGACCCTTTTGGAGGATGCTTGTGTCAGCTGGAGATTCGATTATGGCCCCCAGTTTGCAGTCATCTGCAAACTTTGTCAGCCATAATCCCCCCGTGTTAGCTTGAACCTCAGAGAATGGCACCTGCGATTCTGACCATGTGGGTTCTATCTCTGAACCAGTTTGCAACCCATCTTGAGATATAGGGGTTGATATTTAAGCTGGTAAGCTTATTTATGATGCCCGAGTGGGGTATTGTGTGGAAGGCTTTTGCGAGGTCCAGGTAGGCTGTGTGGACTACCTTGCCCTCATCTATGGCTTTGGTAACTGTTTCAAAGAAATCATCTAGGTTTAAGAGGCAAGATCTGCCCTTACCAAAGCCGAATTGGGTAGGGTCCAGTGTCTGGAGGCTCCCAATGTCTTTGTTTGAGTTCCATGATAATACACTCCATAGCTTTACAGACCAGACTAGTCAGGCTTATGGGGCGATAGTTTCCGGGGTCCGTTGTGGCACCACCTTTGTGGAGTGGGACCACTGTAGCTGTACGCCATTATTTGGGTACATATCCTGTAGTAAGGCTAAGTTTGAACAGTGACTTAATGTGAGGGTTCAGTTCTTCTTGGAGCTCGTGTAAGACACAGCCTGGGACACCATCCGGTCCCATAGATGCTGTGTTTTTTGCTTTGGAGAGGGCAGCTTTCACCTGTGCATCTGTGATGTCAGGGAGGTTACATTCAGTTGGGATAGGCATTTGCTCCTTTTGGGGGGGGGGGGTTTGCGCTGAATCTGTCTGTCAGGATGTTGGCTATGTCCATAGGTTCAGTATATTTTGTACCATTATGCAACAATTCAGAGCATATCTGGGAGTTTCCGCCCATGTTCCTGACATAACTAAAGAAGGCCTTGTGATTATCTTTAGTGTCTAGGGCAATTTTTCTTTCGAAACTGGCCTTTGATGATTTTATGAGGGATCGAAGTTTCTTGCTAATACTGATCAGAGATGCCTTCCCTTTTTGGGATTTTGCTCTGTCATGTAGTAGCTTCCTCCTTCTGTTGTATAGCTTATTTATGGCTGGGGTCCACTAGACCAGTCTCCTGTTTTTGGAGGAGTGAGTCTTGGTTTTATTTGGGATAGCATGATCCATGCATTCCTGCAGGTGCTCATAGAATGCATTTGTAAAGGATTCTGCGGATTGGGCTGTATTATCCTCTGGCCCAGGGGCTTTGAAGGATTCCACCCCAGTCTTGAAGTGCAAAGTTGGCTTTTGAGAAATTCTTTACAGTGATTTCCTTGGATGTGGGTGGGGACAGGATATGGATGCCCAGGGAAATTTGTTAATGGTCTGATTACCAATGAGGGGTTTACCTCTGGTGTGGAACATAGTCCCCATGTTGGTGATGACCAGGTCCAGTATGTTGTTTCCTCTTGTGGGAGTGGTGATCAGTTGTTCCATTGCATTAGAGTTTATAAATTCAAGGAACCGTTGGGCGAGGGTGTTTGGGCTTGAGTAGTTTTCCCAGTCAATGTTTGGGTAGTTGAAGT
Organism: Protopterus annectens; assembly: GCF_019279795.1. Lineage (NCBI taxonomy): Eukaryota > Metazoa > Chordata > Ceratodontiformes > Protopteridae > Protopterus > Protopterus annectens. The sequence goes on along the minus strand of NC_056733.1, from coordinate 1,430,666,845 downwards.
CACCCAATAACATAGTGTTTGGAGAGACCTTCATATTCTCCAGTGTTCTCAGGAATGCCAAGTGGGGTTCCTGTAATAGGGAGGGTGTTCTGTAGCAGGCTACAAACTGAAAGGCAGTTTTGCCCGCTGTTAGTTGCACATGGATGGTTTCCGATGCTTCTTGCAGTGCCACTAACCTGGAGGTGTAGGTATCTTTGATGAATATAGATACTCCCCCTCCTTTTGTGCTTCGGTCCGAGTTTTGGGGCAGAGACGCATGGTATGAGTTATAATCTGGTAGTGCCGGGGTGCTCTCAGGAGCCTTGAACCAGGTTTCTGTTACTGCACAGACATCGATTTTCTCCATACTGATGAGAGCCTCGAGTGCGTGTATCTTGAGGTTCAGACTTCTGGCATTGAGTAGCATTACCTTTAGTTTTTTTATCCTTGGGTTGTCTATGGAGGTGGGTTTGTCCTTTGAGCCTTGCCTAAAAAAGGCACTATGGGGGTGGCAAGAGCCTTGGCCAGTATACGAAAGCCTAAGGGTGACAGGTGCAAGCCGTCCCTAGCGAAGCAACGTGGCTTGTCGAGCATGTCATCCCAGGCTGACAGACACTGGATCCCCTTTGAATGACACCAATCACCAATACTTTAGCCAATTGTTGAAACTGATCTTGTCTTTATACTGTGGCATCATTCTTGGTGAGGGCAAGATGCTACTCAAGGTCAGGGTCATACCAGCCTGGGCTACATGGTCAGAGAGCTCCTCTATGTCTCTCTTCATGTAGTCCAGGGAGGTACGTTTCAGGTCATTCACATCAGCATGGACAATGACTGAGTCATACTTGTACTTGCTTTGGAGTGACCTGAGTGCTTGCGTTATGTGGTGGATCCTGGCACCAGACAGGCAGCTTACAGTGACCTTCTCCTTGTTCAGTCTGGTGAGCGGGACGTCAGTGTGCTGGACAATAGAGTCCCCTATAACAAGTGTATTTGGTGTGTTGTGTGGCCTTAAGGGCTGTGACTGTGAGGCACACTGATTTTGTGAGATATGTGATTCGTGGGTATTGTTGAGGGGTGGCTGTTGCTTGGATATCTGCTTAGGAGGTCTTTGCTGTTTAGGCAGATTTTTATTTAGAGCCTCCGAGTATGTTTTTTTTTGTGTTTATGTGTTGGGTATGCAGATGCAATAGGTCTGTGTGAGACTGGATTTGTGGTGTGGGTGGTTACCTTTTCCTCCTGACTGACTGTGCCAGTCTTGGGTTGAGAGAGCTCTGCTTCCAGTTTGGCTGTGTAACTGCATCTCTCGCATGTATTAGAGTTTGTTGGAAGGAGGAGAGGTTTGTCTGTGTACATAAGGCAATTGTAACATTGTCTCAAAATTCCCAGATTCACCAGCTGGACTGGAGACTAACCTTGAAACTGACCCTTGGACATACCAGATTAGTATAGGGAACTTTTTTTTTTTTACTGATCAGATTAGGGAAGGGAATTGATTTTTCACTTGATCAGGAAGGACCAATCGGGAGCCTAATTCTTATGAGAAGTCAAGGAGGGTATAGTGCTTTAGTTAGTTAGTATTTCCTTATAAGAGCTGAGCAAGTGCAGGGCTTTAGAAAGAGAATAGAGTGATTACTTTGAGAGTTTGAACAGTTCTAAGGGAAAAAGTGAAGAGCAGACTTTGTGAAGCCTGGAATAGTTTAAACCTGTGCCATCCGCAGTGAATGAATTAACATATTGAAACCTAAATCTACTACAATTTTTTTTATTTGGTGAGAAACACTATGCTGTGTTTAAATAGTGTGGTTGGTATGTGTATAATCCCCCACATGCATGTGGATGCAGTTCAGTCAGTCTTATTTTCAGCTAGTCAGATCTTGTTAAATTGGGCAGTATCAATCAAAGGCGTCAGTGGTTTAATTTCTGGCAGGTGGAAGGGTGTGGTTTTGATCTTGTGAAATCCTTGTGCAATGGGAATTGGAAAGGAACTTTTTTTTCCTTGATGTTGTGCGATTTTTAAATTTGATTTTTATAATAAAGTTGAGTGTAGGGTTTTCAGAGTAGCTTTCTTGCTTGCAAGACAAATAGGTTAAAAAGAGGTGATTTAGGTTTCAATATGTTTATTCATTCACTGCGGATGGCACAGTAATGAAGAGGTAGCCTTGTCACCTCACTGCAAGAGGTGTTCTGGTTCAGTTCTCGTCTGGAGTGCCTTTTTTGCGGCATCTGCATGTCCTCCCTGCGTTCTTGTGGGTTTTCTCTGGGTACTCCGATTTCCTCCCATGTTACATAGACATGCGACTGGAGCATTTCTCCCCTGGTTTCCACTGAAAATTGGCTTTGTTCCAAGTCAGACATTCCCGGTAAACAAATGTTAAATAAAATAAATTAATAAATTATGTGGTTTGATGTTTTTGGAGTCCAGTCCAAGTGACTCAGTGCTTTTGTGTAACACACACACTATATAATATATATATATTATAATGTGTGTATGTATATAATATATTATAATGTGTGTGTGTGTGTGTGTATATATATATATATATATATATATATATATATATATATATATATATATATATATATATATATGTATATGTATATATATAATATATATATATATATTTTATTTATTTTACATTTGTTGACCGGGCTAGTCTAACTGGATACATGTCCTTTTTCAGTAGAGGCCCGGGGAGAAGAGCTCCAAGACACTTACATAAAGACAATATAGCAAGTTACAATAGTCAAAGTATATAACAGCTATTGTTAGTAAAATACAATACTCCTGGTGAGCATATAAGCTAATGTGCAAGAGATGTTACTATATACATATATACATTTTTTAAATTGCAATAACATGGTCTTTGGTTGATTAAAAATAAGTCAATAAAGAGTAATAAAACTAGTGTATGGAGAGAAAGTTAGTCAGGCTTAGTACAGGGGCATAACCAATGAGTACTGAGAAGTAGTCTTAGATTCTGTTTAAAAAGTGTCATTGAAGACTGAGATATGAGTTCAGTGGGAAGAAGATTCCATTACTTACCAACAGTATTAGAGAACAGAGAGTCTCCTGCTAAGTTGTTAGATCTGCTGGTGTTTGATAAAGAGTTTGTTTGAGGAGCGTAAGTGTTTAAGATTGTTATGTGGGGTAATGAGGCAACACAGTATTGGAGTGTTGGTGGGTTGATACAGGGTCCTATGGGCTATGACAAGCTGGTGAAATTGCAGTTGGTTTTGAAATTCTAGCCATCCTAGTTGCTTAAGATTAAGACAGTGATGAGTTCTAAAAGGAGAGCCAGTGGCAAATCTAGCAATATTATTATAGGAGATAGTTTGTTGAGGTTGTTTTTAGAAAGATTAGTGAATATAGCTGAAGCATAGAGTAGGGTGGAGAATTGTGTGAGTTCTGACTATGGCGGTCCTGGCTACTGGTGTAAGAAAGGGTTTGATTCTGTAGAGGGACCCCAATTTCTTGTTGACTGTTTTGATAGTACTGTTTATATGAGTATCAGAGCTAAGGTTGTTATCTATTGTTATTCCTAAAAGTTTAGTGGTTGAGTCGGGAGATATAATAGTGCCATTATTAGATACTAGTGTGGAATTTGTTGGTGTGAAAAGTAAAAGTTTGTTTTTTTAGGATTTAAGAGGAGGCAGCGGTATAAGAACCATTGTTCTACTGTATTAAATGCTTTTTGGGTAAGGGACTGTAGTTCAGTTGGTGACGTGGCTGAACAAATTATTGTGGAGTCGTCTGCATATTGAATACAGGTGGCTTCAGGAATTGCGGAGTGAAGGTCATTAATAAAAATGGAGAATAGGAGTGGGCCTAATATAGAGCCCTGTGGAACACCTAGGGAAATAGGGAGGTGAGTAGATGGGTTGTTTTTCCATAGCACAGCCTGTTGTCTATTAAACCAATTTATGGTTAGAGGTTCAAGTGAGAGGGATTTCAGTATATTTAAAAGGACCTGGTGATTAACCATGTCGAAAGCTTTAGATAAATCAATAAAGACTGCAGAGGAGAGAATTTTGTTTCGATTTTTGTTGATGAAGTCTGTGAAGGTTAGTAGGGCAGTGGTAGTACTGTGGAAAGGTCTAAATCCGTGTTGACAATTGGCTAGTTGTTTTGGAGTAGGTGGTTAAGTAGTTGCTTATGGATGCATTTCTCCATACTTTTTGCTAGGGGAGATAGAAGAGCAATAGTACGATGGTTAGAAAAGTCAGTAGAGTTCCCACCTTTATGTAGAGGGATGATGTGAGAAATTTTCCAGATAGATGGGATAGTTCCTTCACTTATAGTTCTGTTAACCAGAATGGAAATGGGATAGGCTATGGCTTTATCTCCTTTCTGCAGATATTCTGCAGGAAGTTTGTCAGCTGAGGGGGTAGTAGGTTTTAGTTTCTGGAGAAGGGAGCAAATAAAGGGAGTTGGAACTGGTTTTAACTGAAATGATGGAGGTGGGCTTGTAATAGATGTAGGCAGATTTGAGGTATCTGGAGATAGTTGACTAGCAAGAGTTTGGATTGCGTCTGTGAAGAAAGAATTGAAGGCATTAGCTGTTTGTGTGGGATTATCAGGGTTAGAGCTTTGTGGGTTAGGTGTGATAGATTGACTGGGTATAGTATTTTGTTAATGCTAGTCCAGAACTTTTGTGGCTTCTTATGGTATGTATTTTGTAGCTGGAAATAGAAGTTCTTTTTGTCTAAGAGGATGGCTTATTTCTAAGTTGTCTAAAGGTTTGATGGTCAGTGGGATTTTTAGTAGTATGCCATTTTGCCCAGGATTTGTTTCTGAGAAGGATTTTTGTCTAGTAGTATTTGAGAGCCAAGGGGCAGGTTTAGCTTTATTTCTAACAGAGCGAGTTGGGGCGTGATGGTTGAGGATGGTTAAGAATGTGGAATTAAAGTATTCCACTGTTTCATTTAGTGGGGGAGATTTTAGAGGTGACCAGTTACATTGCTCGAGTTCATCTTGGAAGAGTTCTGGGTTAAAATGCTTTTTGGTGCGTATTATCCTGAAATTGTTTGGGTAAATTAGGTTGGTTTTGTGTCTGATAATAAAAGTTAGTGAATGGTCACTTAGATCAACTGGGAGGGTTCCTACTTGGTATGTTTGGTGAGGAGTATTAGTAAGAATCCAGTCTAAGATACTTTCCTTGTTATTGGGTTTATTAATTCTAGTTGGGGAGTTAATAGTTTGTGAGAAGCCATATTGGTTTATATGGGTGGTTGGGTGTGCCATACTGCAGGACTTCCAGTCTGTTAGTCTCCTAGGACTATGGTTTCTTGTGGGAGATTAATAGAAAGCCATTTAAGGAGATTTTCAAGGACTGAAATTTTATTTCCTGGGGGAAGGTAGATGCAAATGATGTATATAGATTTACATAAGTTTATCTGAAATTTAGAAATGAGGATTTCAGCATTATTGTCAGAAGGTGGTCTAAGGTTTACAGTGGTAACTTGTAGGTCTGATTTTATAAAGGCTTGCTACCCCGCCTCCCTTCTTGGTTGTCCGGTCTAGTATCAGGATATTATAACCAGGTGGGGTGACTTCAATGTCTTTAATTGTGGGTTTTAGCCATGTTTCACTGGATCCTACCCAGTTCGGCTTTGTTAAGGGCAGATCCTGCCTCCTTAAACCTGGTTGATTTCTTTGAAACGGTCACCAAGGCCATTGACGAGGGGAAGGTGGTCCACACAGCCTACCTGGACCTCGCAAAAGCCTTCGATACAATACCCCACTCTGGCATTATAGATAAGCCCACCAGCTTAAATATAAACCCCTATGTCACTAGATGGATTGCAAACTGGCTCAAGGACAGAACCCACATGGTTAGAATTGCTGGAGCCATGTCAGACTCCAAACCAGTTACAAGTGGTGTCCCACAAGGCTCAGTCCTGGGACCTCTCTTGTTCGGTATATATTTCTCGGAGGTACAGGCCAACATGGAAGGACTGTGGCTGACCAAGTTCGCAGATGACTGCAAACTGGGCACCATAATCGACTCTCCAGCCGACACAAGCATCCTCCAAAAGGGCCCCATAGAAACAGACAACTGGTGCCAGAGCCATGGCCTCAAGCTAAATGCCAAAAAGTGTATAGTCATCCCCTTTGACAAAAACAAAGTGCCCACAAATTACCACATAGGTGGTAATCCATCAAGTACAGAAGAAGTAATTAGGGACCTGGGCAACCAAGTTGATAGCAATCTCTCATTTGACAACCACGTGGCCAAAGTGGTTAGAAAAACATTTTATATAGCCCACCTAATCATGAAGGGATTCACATCTAGATCAGGGGAGGTCATCGTGCCTCTTTACTCATCCCTCATCAGGCCCATAATTGAGTACAATGCCCCTTTTGGGATGTACCTTACTAGACACCTGCAGCAACTGGAAAGACCCCAAAAGTACCTCACCAAGAGGATCAAAGGGCTCAAACAGATGCTATATGCTGCCCGGTTAAAGAAACTCAAGCTCTACTCAGTGGCATACCACCTGTTCAGAGGCGATCTGTGCCTGACGTATAAAGCCATGTCCAACCCGGAATTAATGGACATGCTGCACCTCAAAAAATCCAAATCCCATCGAGCACGCTCGAGACTTGAACCTCAGCACTGAAATAAATAGGACATGCTGGAGGGACAGATTCATAACCCAGAGGCTCCCTTCACTCTGGAATAAAATCCCAGTCCAGGTTAGGCGAGTCCCTCATTGACTCTCTTCAAGAGGAATCTTGATGAGTGGATGGGAGATCGTAGGTTTACCCCGGGTATCACTTCTGTGTCACTGTTGGACAGAGGCACAGTATACTAACCTCGAAAAAGGGCATAGCAAAATTAATTTAAAATGGGTGGCGAAAGCCAAACACATTCTGGCTAGGCTTATAAATGCCCTAGGGCAGATAGCCTAGTATTAACCTATGAACCTAGTATGTCAAATAGGTGAACATGTAGGAGGGCATGGAGGTGGGCAATTTTATTGTTAATGCTACGTATGTTGAGATGTGCTATATAGAGTGAGTTGGAGGGTTTAGCAGGGGCTTGGGTACTGGAGTGATTAGGGTTGCACTCTTTAGTGTCAAGGATATTGTTTGGGCATGGGTTAGGATGAATGTCCCTGTCTAATAAGGAGTTGATTTGTATTCTATATATATGGTAATGAAAGTTGCAATAATAGTTGTGATTTTTTTAATATTTAGTTTGATATATTTAATGTGAGATTAGTCTATGATATTTAGCTTGTAGGTAGCAGGGTTTGGCTGTTATGTGTATGTAGTTTTGAGAGATGGCTAGTATTGGTGTAGAAGTGTATTTGGTGGGGAAGAGTAGGGAGGGGTATAATGGTTGTTCATAGGAGGTTAGCAGATAGGCAATAGAGTAGGAAAGAGTGAGAACAAGAGTGATAGTTTTATTAGGTATGGGATGGGTAATTTAGCCATTATATTAGTTTTTAGGGTGAAAGCTTTAAGAGAGGTAAGTATGTAAGAGCAGGTAAGGAGATATGAGAAAAGATGTGGTGTTGTAACAAGGTGGGGTGGGAGGTCAGGTAATGACGGGTGAGGTGAGGTGTTGAGACAAGGAGGGGTGGGAGTGTTAATAAGTTGGAGTGTCAGATTGGAGCAGAATGTGATGGGGGTGTGGTTAGAGAGGAATAAATGTAGGAGCACTGGGGGCGGGTGGAAATTGGGGGCAGAGTAGGGGAGTGGAGTGAACCTGCAGGGCAAATGGAGCGGGTAGAGACAAGTGAGTGTAGTAGGAGAACAATCGGAGGAATGCTGACTGATAAGGTAAGTTGAGTAAGGTAGATGAAGAGAGAAAAATGAAGTAGAGAAGAAGGTTTCCAAGGCGAATATTAGGAGAGTACAGTATAGCAAGAGGTGTAAGAAAGAACAATAACAGGGTGTGGACAGTGTTCTATAAAAAAGTACTTTCCTGGGGTTTTGGGATAGGAGAAAGATAGGGACTATGTAAGAGTGTCTCCTAGTGGCCATGAACTGGTATTACAGCAATAGTAATTTCAGGGGAAGGCTGGTATAGGGCTGAAAAGGACGCACAGTTTGGCTAGACAAGGTAGTGAAATTCAGACAGGGGCAGTTTTAAACTATAGTTTACAAAGGGGGTATGGCTGCTGGCTGACCAGGCTGAGAAGCTTTTTCTTACATTAGTGAGGAACAAGCATACCACAATTAAGTTTTACAGCGAATATATATATATATATATATATATATATATATATATATATATATATGTATATATATATATGTGTGTGTGTGTGTGTGTGTGTGTGTGTGTAACACACGCACACAAACAAGTTTGCATATATTTATGTAAATCATTTTATGTACCTAAAACTAAGTGCAAGTCTGTCCTATGGGTAAATTTAGGAGGTGTTTCCTGTGACCAAAAACCAGTCCAAATTGCAATAACAACTGGATAAGTTCAATTGTTTAAAGCTAGGGATGCCTGTGTTGCAATGTAGTAAGGTTTTTATTCATTTTTGTTTATGCTAATCACCACTGTTAATTAGGGTAAGGTGGGATATTGGGTAATCAGTCAGCATGCCCTGTTAAACATCCTTCTTCTAACACAGTAACAGGACATGGTTTACAGGTTCATCAGTGTGTAGTAGATTGTCTGTTAAGTAGATAATGGAAAGCCCAGCCACTACTTGCTCTGCCTACACATAAGCATCTAAGTAGGTGTACCACTGATGACAATGGATTCATTCCACTAATCCATGTTGGATGTAACAAGAAATGGGATGCTACTGTCATTGACATCGACAGGGAGCTTATTCCATTGGTAGTGGAACTTTTGAGAGAAATTTCAGTCTTGTCAAAAATTTGCATTAACTTTTATGATGTAGATCTAAATCCCTAGATGGGTATTGGTGGTGCTGTCTGTTATGTTCTTATTAGTGGTAGAGTAGGGAAATGGTATGTGCTGCTTTCTGAGTTAAATGCATAATTGTGTGGAAGTCTGTAGAGTATGGAGTAAAGTGATATTTATTGTAGCTTGAGAAGCTTGTACTTGAAATTTTAGAATTTGTTGCTGGTGGAGCATTTTCTTTAGAGCAGTATGTCTGGATAGATGCATAATAAAGATGACATTTAAGTCTATGGTCGTCCTGAAAAGGGAGGAGTGGAGAGGGATCATAATAACGTCTTTGGACCTTGATTTATATGCCTTGTAGTTATTAACTGCACAAGGTAGAAGGATTCCAGAATGGTAGTGGATACTGTTAGTCATAAGAGGTGGTGTTGTCTACAGTTGTTGGTTCTCTTATGACAGTATGTATTTTGAGGATTATCATTTTTGGTTGGGTGCAGTAGTGTACCTACTTCCAAAATGGAACAGTGCTGCATTTTGCTTAGATCTTAGTTTGTAGTCCTGACAGACTGAGTGTGTGTAGTTTAGGCTGCTAAAGGATATGGATGTCATCTGGTGAGATGATTACCACTCCCACTTTGCACTCCTCAGTGCACTTAGCAAGTCCATGTTACTATGATGAGGTAATCATATTTTAACAATTACAGTAAATGGGATTGGCTGTGATGGACACCAGCATGCTGAAATATATTACTGTGGCCTTTATTTATTTGTGGTTACAGAGTTGATCACTGGAACCATTTCTTATTTTCAGGGAGGATTTTGTCGGTAATTTTATTTTTACTGGCAAGACCTCTGATATCTATTGTCAACAGCACAGTGTGTGTGTCTGTTTTTTTTCTGTTGTAGCATTTGATAATGGGGATATGGCTGTGAATTATTGCAATAAGTAGACCTTCATATACCGATACATTATTTTGGTCATGGAGCAACTGGGTTGAGAATGTTTGTCTGTGAATGACACAGCAGATTGAAATTGAAATCTCTTGCATGTGTTATTATTGATGACAACATGTAGAAGTACATTACTGTGGCTATTCTGTCACTTTAGGCTTGTGGATAAGAATGCCAGAAGTGGCCACAAGTGTCATGCCTACATTTTTAAAGATACTAGGTACATGATCATGGGGTCCATAAGATGCCTAGCCATGTATCGGTTTAAGAAGACTTTTCTTAGAAGTTCTTGTCACCCTTTTCTTTTTCCTTTTCCCCTTCCATTGTAGCTGACCATCTGCCCCCAGCTACTCTCTTCATTTAATCTGATCTATCAGACCTGTCTTGACCTCCTCCAGGCTCCATCAGACCCTTGTCTGGAGCTGATGAGGAAATCCAGCATGATGGTGCCGCATCATGTTGCATGTGGGGGAGTGTCCCGAGTCTCATTCCCTCATAGTAGCCTAGGCACCTTCAGGGTCATCACCTTTTGGTAAGCGAATGCTTACTTCAGCTTGTGTGTAATCTCCTGATTTGAATGGCTCCCAGCTCATGCAGCATGGAGATGGCCAGGCTTGTATTATTGTACCAAGCCTTTAGGCTGCTTCCCTCCTTCCTGAGATAGGTAAGCTGCTATTAGCTGGTTACTCCCAACCTCTCTCTACAGCCTTTTTAGCACCCATTCTGGCAGTCATGTGTGGGTCCTCGAGGTTGCAGTAAAGGCTTTATTACTTGCAACCTGTTTCAAGCATTTAAGTGTTTAGCACCCAAATGGAGAAGGGACCTTAAGTGATAACTGTGCTCTAAATTTGTGACTACTTATTCAATCATCAAGATTAGCCTTTATGATTGACTCTTGGTAATAACTTATTCCATAGGCCAGGAATATGTTGAGTTAAGAACCTTATTTCTGCAGCCACTCTTTGTTGATGTAGATTTAAGTCACTAGTGTAGGTGATTGTAGAGACATTGCTTGTGCAAAGGAGTATGAAGTTGAATAGTTGAGTCCTTAATTGCTTGAAAAGCAAGACTGAAGTTACTGAATATAGAGAGTCATTTTAATCTTTCAGGATAGCTGAAGAAATTAAGGCCTTTAATTTTCTTTTCATTAGAAATCTTTGGAGGTCTTTCCAACTGAAAGATTTTGCTTGAATTTGTACACAGCAAAGGGGTATTGGGTTTGATGACAGATCTGATAAGGGAAGAGTACAATGGTAGGATAACTCTGAATCTTGAAGATATTTAACTGAACATATGGAAGGATTTCTGGATTATGCTAGAAACCTGATTAAATGAGAGGGGGAGAGAGATGGTTATCATGCTAAGTACCCAGGACTCTTATGATTGTATCTGTCTGAAGAATGCATGCCATTTTATAATGTACAAATGGGGAGCAGCCTTTTCTACAGAAAGCTAATACTGTGTACATTCGGTGCCCCAGGTATGCGAGTGTTCAGTGTCTGTGGATGATTGGAGAGCTGTGGCCACCTTGCAGACTTGGTCATCCATACTTCTAGGATATTGCTTGGATATTTGCAGCATAAATGCCGAACAGCAGCTGGAGCTCTGTGGTACCCCACTAATTAGTTGTACATTCAGAGGTAGTGCCAGCAGATTTTACCACTTGGGGCTCTGTCTGAATTCTAGTTTGCAGTCCAGCAGGCAAGTGTAGGCATTTACATTTTGTCTAATTTTTTTCAGTAATACAAACATGGAAGACTGTATTGAAAGCTTTGGCCAAGTCAAGGTAAGCAGCATGTATGGAGTGACCACTGCATCAGTAACCTTTTAAGTTTGCCAGGTTCAGGAGACAAGGATGCCCCCTTCACAAAACCAAACTGATAGGCAACTTAACTGATCTAGACCCTATGATTGTATAGGTTCATAGGTATGTACTAGGCTAATGACCTTGGAGCCTTTACATGCCTAGCCCATAGGATTACCCTGGCATTGTGCCACCCAACCTTGGTTCCCAGTGGCTCTGTTGAGTAAAGCCACTGGAGTGATCCGTGGAGTGAATTTTCTACTTCCCATCCACTCATCAAGATTTCTCTTGAATAGGGCCAGTGAGGTGCTCTGCTTGACATGTATGGGAAGTCTATTCCATAGCATGGGCATTCTCTGGTTTATGAACCTGTCCCTCCCACATGTTCCTTTTGATTGTGGTTATGAGGTTGAGGTCACTGGAGTGTGTGATGCGGAGGGATTGGGATTTTTATAGATGCAGTATTTCTAACCGAGCTGGGTCAGACATGGCTTTTGTAAGTCAAGCAGAGATCACCTCTAAGTAGGTGATATGAGACGGAGAATAGTTGGAGTTTTTTTTTTTTTTGAGTTTGTCCATATAGGACAAATGAATGAGTTTTGCTGTGATCGACTGCATGATTTTGCATATAAGGCTGATTGGCTTTTAATTAGTCAAGTCTGTAGAGGGGCCATACCCTGCGTGGCGGGAGAGACTGGCTGTTTTCAGGCATCATGCACAAACCTTCTAGAAAGGCTGACATTGAGTAATTTTAAGTAGAGGCTTGGATATTGCATACTTGATACTGATGAAAATGCAGTCTGGTGTGGTGGTTGCTTCTATGGAAGTATTTTTAGCTTTTGATAAGGATTCCAAGACTTGTTGAAAGGTGATTTCGGGAAAACTAAATGAATAGGGGTGTTTGGGCCAACACTGTGGGTAGATGGGGTTAAAGCTAGCACTGAATTTGTCTGCAGATGTATCGTTTTGTATTTTTCGGAGAGAAATATGTTCTGTTATGGATTATCTCCGTGTATTTTTGGACATTATTCATTAATTTTCTGACACAATTGAAGAATAACTTTTTTTTTTTTTTTTTAAACTATAGTATCCTTTTGGTTGTACTCTACTGTTGTATAATGTTAAGCAATCTTAAGTTTCTTGATGGCATGTTTCATTGTGGTCTTTAGGTACATGGATGGTGGTTTCTTACAATGTTTCATTATTTGTTGCCTTTTGTTGTTCAGTTTTTTTAATAGAGAGGTTTATTCCTGAAGTGATCATTATGTTTAATGTGCCAGGGACAGACTTTTTGTTTTGTTATTGGGAACAGTCTGAGATTAATGCAGCAGCCCTCAGTTGGATCCAATTGTTTGGTATTGTTTTGAGTTTTGCCTAGGTCTTGTACAAATGTATGCAGGTTTCATAAATAAGACTCTGTGGCCTTGCCATATCTACTTATGCAATTCACACCTTGCCGATACCCTTCTTTAGGCCAAACCTCGATTCTCCAGCTGGGCCATACTCATCAATGTTGACGTAAATGAGTGGATGGTTATCCAGTTGTCCGGGTTATGTTTAAGGAAAGAGAATAAGGCAGACTGCTTAATATGCTGGTGGAGTTTATCCTAAAGGTTTGGGAGGCACTAGGTTATAATCCATTTCCTCCAGCATGTTTTGTGTGTTGGGCCATTGGTTCTTGTATTGGACTTGTAAAGATATAGGAGATCCAGCACAATCAAATTTGTAATGGTGCGGTAAAAGAAACTGGAATCTTCCTTCAGATGCCATTACTATACCTATTAAAGGGATTGGGTTTCCAGTATTCCTTGGTAACTCTGGGACTTCAGGTCTGTGGTCTTTTTGGTTAGGAGTTTGAGGTCTTTCTAACTTTCTGATTTGTTTATTGACTTGCATCCTAAAGGAGGTGCTATATGTGATTGGCTTGATCATTGCTGAGTATAGGAGAGCGATTACAACTTTAGATCTTGATGGTGTTCTGTTGGCAATTAGCTGGGCTAAATAAAAGGATTTCCTGACAACCGTTGCCACGTGATGGTCAAAAGAGAGGGAGATAACCCAAGTTCCTTAGTCCTTTGCTACATTTTTGTTTTGTATATTGTCTGTTATAATGAGGGGGAGGTGCTGTTAACCAAAAGTGATATCACACTTTTTTTTTTTTTTTAACATTTAGTTTTAGCCCACTTTTAGTGTGCTTAAGAGTTCACTAGGGAGAGTTTGTTCTAGTAGGGTCTGTGTATCACGGTGGATGTGATACCTAAGCACCCCCCTACTGTTTGCAATGTATTCAAACTTTTGCAAGCCAGACATCTGGGTATCTGCTTGGAGATCTGAGAACTGAAGTAATACCAAAAAACGGAGGTCCCTGCACTGAGCCCTGATTGGACACTGATGATCATTTCATATTTTCTGATGAGATGCTTGCACTGTGCGAGTTCAATCTTTCAACCAGTCTGCTGTCCATCTTACCGTATACAAGTAAATTATTATTTTTTTTTCCATGTAGCATGTTCATAGTGTTTCACTGTTGCAGTCATTACACTTGGGGTTATCCTGCTGGCAGGCGACCCGCAGTCGGCCTGAGTTCCAAAGTCTTGGTCCGGCGTCGGTTGCTGTCTTCTCTTCCCTGACGTCAGTGCGCCAGCGGTATAAAAGATGCAACCGATGCCATTTTCTCCAGTCTTTCTTGCCGTGCGGTGCCCGAAGTAAAAGCAGTTCGCAAGTGCTGGTCAGCTGACTCCTGAGATTTTCTAAATTGAGTTTCAGAACCGAAGTCTTCAATACCGAAGTCTTCAATAAAGCTAAGTACCCCGTTGGGGAAACTTTTTCTTGCTCCAGACCGATGTCAGTAAAAGTTAATAATTGCATTTCTTGTGGGAAGCAAATACCTCATAAGGACTTTCACTCTTACTGTATTCCTTGCATAGGCCCTGATCACGATGTTACCAGTTGTCTGTTTTGTGCTAGATTCAATAAATGCACTATTAAACGTCGGTTTGATTTTGCTTTACATTATTTTGGCCGAAGGTTTAATTATGTAATGCAGTCGAAACAACCGACTGGAATTTATAAAAAAACGCAAAGACAAAGGAAAAGGACAGGCATCCGAGGTCCAAAACCGATGATGAAGCCTCTTCAAGGCCAGTCGCCGGTTCTCAGTGAGGCGCTTTTGCAGCCCCTGACACCCGCTACCTCAGAGCCACAGGCTGTAACAGACAGCCACGTGGAGACACCAAGGCCTGTGGAAACTCAAGGTATTGGGCCTATGGACACTATTCCCTCAGATGGGTCCGGAGCCGCTGAACAGGTATCGGCTTCTGAGGTGTGTTTTCAGACCTTCACAGATTACAATTAAGCCCACTACAGCAGCCAAGGCAAAGTCAAAAACACCATTAAAGACAAGGAAACAAGTACAGCATTCTCCTGAACAGTCATCCATGCTGAAGAAACAGATGCTTAAAATGGCCGAAGACCTAATTACTTTACTCAGGGGTTCCCATCCACCTCCTGACAAAAGGCCTAGGCAAGACACGGACTATGATTCCTCTGACCAGGTTTCTGTTTCCTCTGATTCCTCTTCTGATCAGGGATATTCTCTCCCTCCCTGTGAGGACTCTGATGCAGAAGAGTCTATACCTTCCGCCTCTCCGCCTGAGGATTATTCTTTTGGGGAAACCCTGCGCACGATGAGGGAGCATTTCCACTGGAGAGCCAAGATTATTCAGAATCCAAGAAAAGGCTCCGAGACTTTCTTTTATTGCCTCAGCACAGACCCCTGGCTATCCCCCCTGTGCTTGATATTGTTGATGTTTTCTCGGAGTCCAGTCTGCCTCCTGATTCTTTACCCCCCTGCACCAGTCAAACCAGACTGGTACTGCAGGGTCCCTGACTCTCATAAATTTCTTTACAAAAACCCCGCTGCAGACCCAGAAACCATTTCTCAGGGTCCTAAAGGGGTAAGGCTTTCACTGCTAAAAATCTTGTCCCCTCTGATAGGGATTCCAGAGCTCTGGACAGATGGGGGGAAAAAAGTTTACACTTCTGCTACTTTAGCTGTAAGGGCTTTAAATTGCCAGTTTCACATGCTTAAATATCAACAGTACCTCATGTCATTGTTAAAACTGAAAATGGTTTCAAATTCAGAAAGTCCTGACAGTAAGGAAATGCAGGATTTATTGCATGCAGCTTAACAAGTGGGAAAGCATACTCTGCAATGTGGTTTTGATTCATTAGAGGCTTCTTGTAGAGCCGCAGTTACAGGCTCTGTTATTCGAAGGCATGCTTGGTTGAAAGAACAAAGTTTACCTGACCATGTTTAAGTAAAATTATTGGATGCTCCACTACAGCATGATACTTTGTTTGGTGTTAAAGAAAATGGAGGGTAAAGCAAAATCAATGCAGACAGTGAAGGATTTCTTACAGGTTCAACCACCTAGATTTAGCAGAAACTGGCCTTCAGAAAATTGGTCCTTTCCAGTGTCAGGCCACAAAGAGGCAGATACAGACATCCAAGAGGCAGATCTCAGCCCCAAGGCACCTACAGACCTAAAGAATGGGGTGCTTCAGCCCCCAAAGGAGGGGAAGACAAATCACAACCTTATAGGAAAAAGTCCCAATAACTTCCCTCTACAGATGCCAAGCACTTACCTTTTGTCAGCACCCCTAGGGGGAAAGCTAGCACTTTTCTCAAAAAATTGGCACATAATCACCCAGGACAAATGGGTACTGAATATTGTTTCTCAGGGTTACAGGTTCCACTTTCACACACTTCCAGAATCAAAAGGTATGCCACAAAACCAATGGGCAGAGGCGCAAAAACAGATTGCTGCTCTTATGGACATGGGAGCTATTCAAAGAGTTCCACAGCAAGAACAGGGACAAGGATTTTACTAAAGACTTTTCTTAGTACCCCGAAAAGACAAAGCCTGGAGACCAGTACTGGACCTGTCAATCCTAAATACTTTCCTGGATGTTTCAAAATGTTAACACTACAGTAACTTCTGCCCATGCTGGGCAAGAAGGCTTGGCTAGTTACTTTGGACCTCAAGGAGGCATACCTGCATGTCCCAATCAGACAATCTTGCAGAAGATACCTCAGATTCATAGCAGGCTCAATGCATTACCAATTCTCTGCACTGCCCTTTGGCTTATCTACTGCACCCAGGGTCTTCACAAAATGCCTGGCACCAGTAATTGCATTTTGCAGGCAAAAAGTAATTCAGATATATTCCTACTTGGACGATTGCCTTATTCAAGCAGGGAGCAAGGACATTCTTGTAAAGCATCTGGCATTTGTAAAAAGATCACTAATTTGCCTAGGGTACACAGTAAACGAAAATAAATCACAACTAGTGCCTTCTCAAGAGATAATATTCCTGGGTGCAAGCTTAAATACAACTGCCCAGATGGCTTGTCTCACGCCAGACAAACAAAGGCAACTGACTTCATTACTTTCAAATGATGGCAACAAAAACCCAGCTCCCTGCAAGAAAAATTCTGCAGGTCCTGGGCTTCATGGCATCCTGCATTCTACTAATTCCATATGCAAAACTGCATATGAGGAAACTACAATGGTATCTAAAAAGTGTTTGGACTCCGCATTGTCACAGCCTGGAGACAATCATACCTTTAATTCCCTGCCTACAACAGGAGTTTTGATGGTGGTCCCAGGCCTGTCACCACAACAAGGGACATCCTTTCACCTTACCCACAGCCAGGCAGACCATCACAACGGATGCATCTGATTATGCCTGGGGGGCACATATGGCAGGAAAATGTATTCAGGGTACGTGGCCCAAGGAGCAAATGCATCTTCACATCAATCTGAAAGAGATGCTAGCTGTACAGAATGCCCTGACAGCTTTCAGGGACCTACTACATCCAGGACAACTACTAATAAAGACTGACAATACCACAGTTATGTGGTACATAAACAAGGGGGGACACATTCATACCCCCTATGCAGGCAAGCCATGACTTTGTGGAACACAGCACTGACCTATCCAGTATATCTGCAGGCACAATTCCTGCCAGGAACAAAAAATACACTGGCAGACGAACTAAGCAGAAATCTCATGGATCCTCATGAATAGAAACTAAATCCAGAGGTGTTAAGCATGATAACAAGGAAATGGGGATGCCCAGACATGGATCTTTTTGCCTCCCCTCACAATTACCAAATACAGAAATTCTCTACAAGAACTTATCACTCTCAAGCATGGAAAATGGATGTACTATCGTTCAGCTGGAAAGGCCTGACAGTCTATGCCTTCCCTCCGGTGTCTCTTCTTACCAAGGTGCTCCAAAAAGTCAGACAAGAAAGGCCAAAAATTATCCTGATTGCCCCAGACTGGCCATGCCAGCACTGGTACCCAATCCTAAAGAGCTTGTCTCAAGGCCCAGCTTGGCTTCTACCTCAAATTCCTCATCTTCGGACTCAACAAAACAATCAGATTCTGCACAGTCAACTCAGAACCTTAAATCTGGCAGCATGTCAGATAATGTAGCCACTCAGACTGCACCTCTCTCTAAAGCTGTTATGGATGTCATTTTAGAAGCCAGGAGACCCAGCATTAGGAAATCTTATGCAGAAAAATGGAAGCGATTCTGTGCTTGGAACCAGGCACAAGGGCTCGAACCACTTATTCCAAATATACCTCAGATTTTACAATACCTAACTGAGATGCTGGACAAAGGCCTTTCTTTCTCATCAATTAAAATTCATGCCTCTGCCATTTCAGCTCATTACAATACGGAACCTCCTATTTTATTCACATCCTCTACTACGACTGTACCTCAGAGGGGCAAAAAAAAAAGACCCCAAGGAGAGCACCAGTACCAACTTGGGATCTCAATTTTGTTTTAGAAAAACTCACACTGCCTCCTTTTGAACCAGCCAGCACAGCTGATCTAAAATTCTTATCATGGAAAACTGCTCTTCTCCTAGCAATAACTTCAGCAAGAAGAGTTACCGGCATTAATGGCTGTGGAACCTTTCATCATTTTTCATCAGGACAGGGTTTCTCTTAGGACAAACCCAACATTCATGCCAAAAGTGGTTTCCAATGTGGCCCTGAACCAAACCATTCATTTACCAACTTTCTACCCAAATCCCCAGAACAAAGGGGATAGACTTCTGCACGCTTTGGATATACACAGACGGCTACGATTCTGCTTGGACAAAACAAAAGCTTTCAGAAAAACTGAGCAACTGTTTGTAGCCTATGCTGCAGGATCACAAGGAAAGTCTATTACAAAGCAGACAGTTTCAAAATGGATAGGACACTGCATCCGCTTCTTTTATGCACAACATGGCAAATCAATGCCTAAGGGCATTAGGCCACTTTCTATTAGAGCAGCAGCCACTTCAGCAGCCTTTCTAAGAGGAGTACCAACCAAAGACATTTTAGAAGCTGCAACCTGGAGCTCAGTGCACACTTTCACCAAACACTACCACTTACCTGTCTACTCTAAATCCAGAGCAGGCTTTGTCACTGCAGTTCTGCAGGGCCTGGTAGCCTCTCCAAATCCAATTTAGACCCAGCCGCCCAACCTCAGCTTTGGGATTCTACCCAAGTGTAATGACTGCAACAGTGAAACACTATGAACATAGTACAGTTGTGTACAATTGTGTAAATGTAGATGTTCGAGTGTATTCACTGTTGCAGTCCAGGTTACCCACCCACCATCCCCCTTTTCATTGCTGGGACTTTTCTGTACTTCTCAACTCTATACAACCTATGTGGTGTATTTGCTTGTAGATGAAGGAAATGTTTATAGTAATACATGCATGTTTTTTGGCGTAATTTTATCTTTCCAGCCTTCCTATCTGGGGGCACCTGACATCTGGGGCAAGAAAAACTGAAGAAAATGGTGTTGGTTGCATCTTTTATACCCCTGGCACACTGACGTCAGGGAAGAGGTGACAACAACCGACGCCGGACCAAGACATTGGAACTCGGGCCGACTGTGGGTCGCCTGCCAGCAGGATAACCCCAAGTGTAGTGACTGCAACAGTGAATACACTCGAACATCTACATTTATGGTAGATACACAACTGTACTTTTTGTATACTGCCATCATGGGTGGGGGAATAATTTTTAAGGCTTTGGCCAGGTCAGGGTATGTCACATGCACTACATGACAACTGACCACAGCATTTGTAACCCTCTTGAAGAGAGTATTAAGTTGACCTGGAAAAGTTCCCCAAGAAAGGCTCATTTCATAATGGGGGGGTCTACCACTAAGTTTGACAAAATAGATGATTTATGGTCGATTTAACTTAGCATGAAGGTATGTGGGATAGGGTACAGGTGGAAATTACTTTGGTAAGGACCAGATGAAAGATATTAGTCTGTAGTGGGGAGTTTTTTTCAAATTTGCTTTAGTGTTTTGCCATTTAAAAAAATACAGGAAACACTGAGTACATTGATCTTGAGAAGTGTAAGTGGGCCAGTCAATGTTTTGTGTTTTTGAAACATCTAGCAAGACTGTGTGTGTGATATTTAACCCCTCAGTAGTATTAAGATAATTTGCATACTTTTGGTGATATTGATGAGCGTCTGCAACTAGCAGTGAGGATTTAATTATATTTGTTCATAGGTTGGTACTAGGCTATCAGCCCTAGGGCCTATACAAGCCTAGCCATAACAATTCCCTGGCTATTTCTTCTCACACTATTTACTTTCCTGGACCCCTGTCTAGCAGGGCAACTGACGTGATCCCGGGGTGAATTTCCTTTCTCCCATCCAATCGTCAAGGTTCCTTTTGAAGAGGGCCAAAGAGGCAATCTGCTTGACATGTATGGGCAATCTATTCCAGAGTCTGGGGAGTCTCTGGGTCAGGAACCTATCCCTCCAGCATGTTTTGTTTGTTGTGATGACAAGGTTTAGATCCCTGGAGTGTGTGGCACTGAGGGATTGGGATTTCTTTAAGTGTAGCACGTCCAGCAGCTCTGGGTTTGACATGGCCTTGTATGTTAAGCAGAGATTGCCTCTGAGTAGACTATATGCGACAAAGTATAGCTGGAGTTTTAGGCGGTCAGCATAGGGAATCTGCTTTAGGCATGTGATTCTTTTAGTGAAATATTTCTGCGGCCTTTCCAGTTGTTGCAGATGTCTTGAGAGGTACATACCAAACGGAGCGTTGTATTCCATAATGGGCCTAATGAGGGATGACTACAGTGGGACAATGGCCTTCTTTTTTCTGGATGAAAAGCCCTTAGTGATGAGGTGTTCTCTAATTGTTGCTCCCCTGAAAAGTATACGGGGAGCAAGTCAGTAAAGGCTGTCCAGTACAAGGACTTATCTTCAAAGATGATATTTTTTTCTACTGGTGCACCACATTATTCTTTTTTTACCATATTTACCCATCCATAGGTGGAACCCTATTTTTGGGGGCAATTTTTTGGCATACATTTCTTGACCTGTTTTTAATACCATATCTTAAGTATGGTAGCAAGTAAAGCACCCACCCACCAAGTGTTTTAAATTGTCATGTTCTGTAAGATAGACACACAACAAAAATAAAATGTAAAAACATGTCCAATAAAGTCAGCCTCTCCCTTTCACTGTAGTGACAAATATAAAACTAATGAGAAACACAGAGAAGCAAAATACTTGTTTGCAAATAATTTGCATACAGTTCTCCCAAATCAAGCTCTAAACATTTACATATCAATAAAAACCTAAAACTGTAAAAACAGTGCTCTAAAAATGTAATCTATCAATTAACTGGAAATGGGGAAACCAGTATTTAAAAATCCAATGTACTACAGTAATAAATACAGGTAAAAGTACAGGACTAAAAAATATTGATAAATATTCTAGTCGGAAAGCTTGCCTCAGAAAAACTGCGCCCTTTACTGTCCTATTGGAACAGCCTGAAAAGGAAATGAGTTAAGATAACCTGATTATTACTATATCACTTTTTGAGCAAAACTGATGAAGCTATTGCATTTATACACTTTAACAAAAAAAAAAAAAAAAATACAAGTAGAACACACTGAAATGAATGAAAAAAATGTGAAAGTAGATAAATTGTATATGTGAGGGTCTGTGGTGTAGTAAATGAAGTATCTGGTACTTTGGGTATGCAGTCCTTGTTCTTGACTTGTGGCTGCTCTCAGGAAAGTGATTGGCTAGGCTTAAATAGACTAGCTGCCCTGGGACATTTCCCGTTTTTGTGCTTGAAATAACCTCTCCCATTTGGTTATAGATTGGCTTTACCCCTAATCAGAATAACTGGGATCATACCATAGATAATTTGAGGGGGGCCTGTGCTTGGGGTAAAGTTTTTAGGAGCTGCCTCTTTCCATTAATAGTACAAGGGGCAGTCCTGGGGTAAATTTTTCTGTCTTCCTTTCGTAGATCTAAGTTGCACTTGAAAATAAACAGGGATAGACTTTGTTTTATGTAGATGGAGAATCTGTTCTACAACAGCAGTATCCTCTACGAGATATACCTGTCCCACCAAACTGTTTTGTTGATGTAGAGGTTAGAGCTCTAGATTGAGTATTTCTGGTGGCATTTGACTTGCTTATGTGCAGTAAATCCATTAGTAATGGGTGGGAGGAAACCTTGTTTTCCAGACACTCTTCACCTCTGACCAGTCTGTTGGATACAGAATATAGTGACAGGACTCTGAGTTGGCCCACGTGGAACATTTTTTAAGGCCTTGTATCCTTTTAGTAAGGTATAAGATATATGGCAAAGGGGTCATTATGTTCAGTGACTGGCCTTATGAGGTCTACGTAAAGGGGATCAATGACATTCCTAGATCTAGACACAGTCCCTTTGTTTATGAGCTGTGCAATCTAGAAGGACTTTCTTAAGTAGACCATTGGTCAAAAGTTAGGTCACTACCCACAGACGTTCCCAAATCCTGAACCATTGGGTCAACTCTTAGGGGTGTATTGTTAATGTGGCAGTTCCCTGGGATACATTACTGTATCATTTGGGAACTAATTTATTTTTTGGCGTTTAGTTTCACTATGATTTTGGCACCAGCTCTTTGAGACAAACATTTGTGCAGGATGGCGAAGTACTTTGGGTAATTCAGTGAGAGCACCAGGTTGCAGTCATCTGCAAACTTAGTCCGCCAGAGCCTTTTGGTGTTGGGTTTTACTTCAGAAAAGTAGATCCAAACATCTATAATATTTATAAAGAAAGGAAGCTGTATCCTGCTTTGCTTTTTTTCCAGAAGCAGGCAGAGTTTATCTTGTTCTGACTAAATAGGTGAGTGATGAATTTGTATATATTTTTTTAAAGACTTTGAAGTCTCTGTCTATTCTAAAAGGAGATAAGTAAATATTTCATAATGAGGAGTATTCCGCTCATTATTGTAACATATGCATGGGAAGAAAATAGGTTTTTAAATACTGTGTTTGGAATTTTAGAGGTGAAATTTGAGGTTGCAGAGTTTCAGGGAGATGGATTGGGTTATTGTCTTGAGCCGTAGCCTTAATTTTATGTACTTTTTGTGGCTACAGTTTCAGACTTAGAGGAACAGAAGGGTGGGGCCGTCTATTCAGATGTTAAGAGTTAGACTTTTAATGCCAGAGTGTGTACTTATGGTCATTTTAATGTTTTTGGCTTGCTTGCTCATTTGGTTTCTGTTGCTTCTTTCTTTCATTAAAGCATATTGCAGCTACAGCTTCCAAAAATCTCTATGGGGGAGTTTCTCAGGGAATTGTAAATTTATGGATTCAGAAGTTAGATTTATTCATTACCATAAATGGCATATTTAAGACTAGAAAAGGTACAGTGTGGTGTGTATGCTACATTTATGCTTGTTGCAGGGGAGAACCCATAATGGCTCATAACTAATCAGTTGGGTGGAGAAGAAAAGCCAGTAGCTCCTTTCTTCATTCACCAGGTCTGTTATAGACCCATCTTAGTCTTCCCCAGGCCAAACCTGACCCCTGCCTAGGACCACTGAGTAGATTTGAGGATACAAGTGCTACATTGTCCTGCTGCTGCTGGGGAAAAGTGCCCCAACTCCTGCCCACTTGTGGCAGCCCTGCCAGCTCCATAATTCCGCTGTCCTTGGGGAGTTGCATATTTACTTTCTCACATAATCTCCTCCCAACTATGAAGCTCACCACTTATGCAGCACAGAGCTGACCAGACTTGTACTCTGCAAATTGTAGCTAGCTTTGGCTTCCTCACCTGCACCCCCCCCCCCCCCCAACCACCCGGTATGGGTAAAATGACATTTGGCTGCTTTCAGCACTTTTGCCAGTAATTGTACATGGGTCATCTGAGGCGTTATAAAAGCTTTATTCCTCTGTGTCATGGGGCTGACCATAATGCTTCACATTTTGAGAGATTGAAAAACTCTTGTTTCATAAAAACTACCTGAATTCCTATGAAATGAGAAAAGTCTGCCATACATTTGCTATTTGTTCAAGGAAATAAAGTACTACAGGTAATATTGATGCTTACATTACTTAGTCTAAACAATTATTCGATTAGTACATATAATTAAAAACATCCAATCAACTCTTAATATTGAAATCCATTTATAGTCTACAAATTCTGTTTGTGTGACAATATCTCTACATCTAGGAGAAAGATTAAACTTTTCAAAGCACCTTTAAACACACAGCTATGATGGACAGGGATGATATTTTTAAGCTTAGGGTGTTTCAAAAAGTTACTTTCAGCTAGAGGTGGAGATATTGTCACATAAATAGACTATGTAGAATATAAATAGATTTCAATACTAAGAGCTGATCATGCACCTGGTTTGAATACTACTGTTAGCATTAAACCATTGTTAAAGTTAAGATCTGATAGGCTATGACAATTCCTTATTATTTTTTATGTATTTTCTGGCTGCATTAGTATTTTATCTTTAGTTTGTTTCTGATTGGATGTTTTTAATTATGTGATAATTGAATACACTGTTTATAGCATATTTAGAGTCCTGTTCACTTGTAAAATGTATACACTGAAGGACAGTTTTGCTTGAAAGCTTTGTGGGTATTAAACCTGTATGCTTTTAAGTGGTCATGTTGTTCCTTGTTTGTGTTTTGTACTTTGTGTGTAATATCATCAAGCAAAAATCTGGCATAGCAATGGGGGCAGCTTTTGTCCCTGTCCTCGCCAACATTGTTACAGCATACTGGGAACACAATTATGTGCTCAACTCTGGATGTGAGGATGGTTGGGTATTTATGGTTGTTTTTGTTTTGGATGACGTCTTCTGGAAAGATGCTGAAAGTAGATTATTGGAATTTTTTCGTTTAAATCAACAGCACTACTGAATTTTTTGAAATTTACTATGGGAAAAAAAATCATGCAACAAGTTATGTTACTTACATGTTGAGATCAGAAAGGACTTTGTAAATGATTTTGGTTCCAACACACACACAGGAAACAAACCTACTCCAATTCACTACTACATTTTAAAAGCTGCCATCCACTGCACCAGAAAAGAGCCTTGATCAAAGGCCAGTCAGTTAGGCTGGCTAGGATGGTATCATCCTTGGACACTTTTCACAAGGAGAGGGATCAACTGAGAGGTTGACTAATAGGGGATACCTGATAGAATTTTGGCAAAAGAAGTATTTTAGAAGTTTATGATAAAAGAATTAAATGTGTTTTATAAACCCTTTTTAGGGGTGAAAAAATTAAATGGAGTAAATACAATTATTGATAAAACGGAACATTATCATGAGATATTGGAAGATTTCTGATGCAAGTGGAATCGATGAAAAAAAAATTTGGAGCAGCCCCATGTATTTTTAAAAAGCATTGGAGTATAAAAATTATACTGAAAAAGCATGGGAAGAACTCCAGTTAGGAGGTTGAATAAGGTGGATACATATAGATGCGGGACATTTAAGTATTGTTCCCAGATAAAGAGTACAGGTATTAATATTAGTGGCTATTGAAAAGTAGAAAACTTGTAATTGTTTCACCCAAAGGGTTGCTTATGTGGCACAATGTAGGTGCAGTTCTTGTTTCTACATAGGTAAAACAAAGAGGGTCATTAAAGACAGAATTCACGAAAACTTCCGTGACATCCGGTCCAAGATCAAAAGAAAGCATTATGGAGGCATATTCAAAAATATGACAGACAGAATTTTGGATTTTTGTGGTTAACGGTGTTGAACTGACATGAAAGGGCCACTTTGGAAAATAACATTATAATGTAAGGAGCTACAGTGACAGCTAAAAACACATGCTATGGGATCATACAGGTTGAATGATTCCGTATCCATGGCATTTGTTTTGAGGATGAAGGCATTAGAATGCTAAGACAATGAATTAGACTAGTATAAACTCATAGTGATTACATTTTGGGGTGCTAGAGCTGTTATTTATTCTTAATATCAAGTGTATCACAAGCAACAGAATTCATCTTAATTTAACATATTTAAGAAAGTATTTGTTGATTTTTATTGTATTTATACAGATTTTGTAAATTTTAATCGTTTAATGCTCAGTTGTTAATATTAATTTACAGGTGTTCATTTGGGTTAGCATACTAGTTTTAAAAGGAAGTTGTAAACGTGTTCATTAACTCTGAAGTCCCATTATTTGGAAGGGACAAAAGCACTTGGTTCACTTGGGTTTTAGTTTGATTTTTGTGTAAAGAATAAAACAAAGAATTGACACTACCACTGGGTTGTTTTTCTGTGGAACATTGCAATCTCCTCTGTCAAGGTGCTGGATTCTTAGGCATACAGAAAGGGTTAACCGGCAACACTAAACCTTGAGCTAAGCCGAATAATTTGCTCCTTTCTAAAGTAACTGAGACAGGGGATGACTTGTTTCTTTTCTGACGGAATTGCTGTAGAAGAAAACTTATTTTTGCCAGCACAAACCTCCCTATGGATGGGCACAGCTTTCTAGCAAGGTAAAGTGGTGTTTTCTGCCCCGTCTCCTATGGCTGACAAGCGCACTACATCAGCTGTAGAGGACTTGTCTAACCCCCAGTCCATATGGGCTTTAGAGACTACACAAGTGGAACCGAAGAGCAAAGATGAGTGGTCTAACACCAGTATTGTCCACAGCAGAGTTGCCCACCTGTAGCTTGGGCACTTTGGAAGTCTGCTGTGTGGCAAACACTGTTTGACAATTTTCTTCTTTTTCTGGCTTGTTTAGGTTGTTCTAAGGTGTCTGATTCCTGGAGATGCCTGGCAACAATATTCGGTAAAACAGGAAAGTTGTAAAAATAGTAACTTTTCCCCATTAAAACAAAGTAAGAAGCAATTTAAACTTTTAAACCCTGGACACCATAAGTAAAATAAATTATTTTTTCTGTGGTAAATGTTGTGTTAAAGTTGGTATTAAAAACTTATTTTACCACAGAAGTAAAAAAGTAATGCTGTAGTTAAAAATGTGTTCAACCATCATATGACCGTCATTAAAAACATTTTCTCCTGGCTCAATTAAGTTTTACAGAAAAAAGTAAGTTGTTTATCATAACAAGTAAACTGGAAGGTCCCCTCACAAAGGGAACTTATCTGCCCAGTAAAGGAACAGCATCAGCCAACTGTCGATCCTCAAACATCCACAGAGGAGCACTATCTTTGGAAGCAAGAAAGCTCAAAAAGACTTGGTGCCCAAACCTGACATAGTTAGCAGAGCTCAAGGTGACTAACGGTTTGTGGTTGTGGAAGGTGCCCCGTAAGCTTGTTAGCTGTTGTATCCTTAGCAGGATATAATCCATATAGTTTAGGCTACTGCAGTAATGGTCCTTAAGTAGAATATGTCTAAGTTCCAGTGACATTATCTCTCAATGCCCTATTATTAAATACAATGCTCCCTTTGATATGTACCTAACAAAACATAAAGCTCAAACGGCGAGACGTTCCAAACTAGAAAAATCACAGACCTCAAGTCTCTCAGTTAACAGACCAGCTGACTGACTCTCTGTTTCACGCAAAATACTATGAGGGGATTTATGGCCTTTTGAACTATAAAGGTCTCACTCTCTTACACACATTATGCCTTTACACAACTAACAGTTCCTCAAACATGTACACCAAGGACCTTAATCTTAGCAACAAATTAACAGATCACACTGGTGCAACAGAATTTTATCCTAGTCTTAAATAATTGGTCAATCCAGAGTCTGAGTTTGTCGTGGGATTATTTGGTAAAAAATATAACTGTTTTGCATCTGTAATGATTGGATGAGATACAAATTGCTCTAAGAAAGGGGATTTGTTAAATCATGTAATTTTGGCAGAGTGAAATTGCTATACTGGGTGAAAGAACTTGCACAATTACACAACTTCAATTTCTCTGCATTTGTTTGAGAAACTGAAAACTAGAATAAATAAAATTGTTGGTGTTTTTAAAATGAAAAAAGAACAAATTTCTGATTATTAGTTGTGTTGTAGGCAAAAAGTGCACAACTTTAACAGTGTACAAATAAAGTGACACACAAAAGGTCAGATAGAAATTTGAGAAAGGAAGCTCAAAATTGTCTAGTGCTTGTATTGGAGGCAAGTGCGTATTGCAGTATGTTTCCTGAAAACATTCAAAGCGCTAAACCTGAAAGGAAGTAAATTTGTTGTCCCTGTGCAAATTACTTGCCTTTTGGGTCCCAGTGGAGAATTTCAGCATATTGTGCCTAGTCCCATTTGCAGGTAAACTAATGGTCAATTAGAGACATCAGTCTAGACTGTAAAGCTGTAGAAGGTGCAGAATTTTAATGACCACTTTTACAAGGATTAAAAATTCACATTGTTGAAATATAAATATTGTTGTACTTCAGTAAGACCATATACTCGTCACTGCAAAGTTGTGGTATTTTGGCAGCTTGTTCAGTTAGGGATTGTATAACTAAAAGATGTCCTTCAAGGATGCATCTGCAGTTCTAACAAATGGGTTGTCCTGCCTCAGGCAGCCGTTCGGTCGGCCGGATTCCAAAGTCTGGGTCTGGCCTCGGCTGATGTCGCACTTCACCCGACGTCATTGCTGCAGTTCAGCGGGTATAAAGGCATCAGCCGACGCCATTTTCCTCAGTCTTTCTTGCCGCGTGGCGCCCGAAGCAGAAGCTGTTCGCAAGTGCCGGTCGGTCAGAACCAGAGATTGCTACTACCGAAGACTTCTAAAAAGCTAAGTACCCCGTTGGGGACTCTTTCTTGCCTCAGCCGATGTCAGAAAAAGTGAATAACTGTTTAACTTGTGGGAAACAAATACCTCATAAAGATTTCCACTCTTACTGCCTACCTTGTTTAGGCCCAGACCACGACGTAGCAGCTTGTCTAGCCTGTGCTTCTTTCAACCGACGGACACTTAGACGTCGGTCGGAATTTGCTGAGGAGTTTTTCGGCTCCGCTTTTGCTTACAACATGCCGTCGGAAACTCCGACTTCACAATTAGCTAAAAAGCGCAGGGAAAAGGACCGACACTCGCGGTCCGCGGTTTCGGCCGAAACCGCGGTTAAGTCAACCGCGAGTGTCTCGGTTTCGGCTGAAACAGAGTCCTCTGTTCTTCCTTCGGCCGAAAGCTTGCCTCCCACCGAGGCCTCATCCAGCATGGCTGATCTGCTACTGAAATTCCACCTGCTCTTACAGGTTCACAGGATTTATCTGATACTATCCCTTTAGATATATCTACTCCTGCACGTGGAGCTGCTAGGCCCCCTGCATCCATGTCGATTAAGGCTTTTGCCAGGGCTAAAGCAGCAAAATCAACCAAGACTGTGCCTGCTAAGACCCCCTCTCACAGGCCTAGCTCTAGTACTCAAATGCTTAGTCTAGCAGAGGATCTCATTTCTTTGATCAGGGGATCCCAACCTCACCCTGACAGGGCCTCTCACCCACCTCCAGAGAAGAGGCCTAGAGCAGAGCCCCCTGAGCCAGTTTCTTCTGATTACTCCTCTGATGATTCAGAAAATACAAACCCTCCAGAAGGCCCTTATTCTCCTTATGAGGACTCTGATGCAGAAGACTCCATTCCTTCTGCCTCTCCGCCTGAGGAATTTTCTTTTGGGGAAACCTTGCATGCTATGAGGGAACAATTTCAATGGCAGGGCCAGGATTTTTCAGACTCTAGGAAAAGGCTTAGGACCTTTTTGCATTTGCCACAGCATAGGCCTTTAGCCATTCCTCCAGTACTTACTGTTGTGGATGATGCATTTAATGATGCTTGTACTGCTCCTGATTCACTTCCTCCGGCCCCTGCTAAGCCCGACAGGTACTACAGGGTTCGGACACACATTATCATTTGTATAAGGCTCCTTTGCAGATCCTGAAACTATTTCACAGGGACCCAAGGCTGTAGCAGCTACCTCTGCCAAAACCCTCCTCTCTGAAAGGGAATCTAGGGCCTTAGAGAGATGGGGTAAAAAGTTTATACTTCTGCTACTCTTTCGGCTAGGGCCTTAAACTGTCAATTCCACATGATTCAGTATCAGGAATTTATGTTAGATCAGTTAACTAAAAAACTGTCCTCGCCTGAACCATTAGACAAAAAGTCTCTTCAGGAAATGGTACATAACATTCAGCAGGTCAGTAATCATTCCTTAAAATGCGGCTATGATGCACTGGAGGCTTCCTTTAGATCAGATATGACTGGTACAGTGATCAGAAGGCATGCATGGTTAAAAGAGCAGTCCTTACCAGACCATGTAAAATCAAAGCTCCTAGATGCTCCCATGGATAAGCACAATTTGTTTGGCTCCCCTGCACAGCAGGTGCTGAAGAAGGTGGAAGAGAAAGCAAAATCTGTCCAGACAGTCAAGGATTTCTTACAGGTCCAGCCTCCAAGGTTTAGTAGGAACTGGCCTTCCAAGAATTGGTCCTTTCCAGACACCACCAGAGCACAGAGAGGCAGGAATAGGCGCCCAAGAGGCAGGGGTCAATCCAGAGGTGCCTACAGGGGACGCCAGTGGCAGCCTAACAACCAGCGGTACTGCCACAGATCCAGCCACTACCACTTCCACAGGACAATCACAGTGACTTGGCTCTGAGACCGCCTACCAGGGAACAACTAGAAGCACCCTTAGGCGGAAAGCTAGCCTTATTTTCAGTAAACTGGCATTACATCACAGGAGACAAATGGATTTTACAGACAATAGACAAAGGTTACAGGTTTCACTTCCATACTCTACCAAGGAAGAGAGGAATGCCAAACCTACCTCCAAATCAAAAGACAAAAGCTCTAGAACAAATAGACCACTTAATAAGGATGAGAGCTATAGAAAAGATACCGTCTATGGAACAAGGGCAAGGATTTTACTCCAGACTTTTCCTGGTGCCAAGAAAAGAAAACCAATGGAGACCTATTCTCGACCTGTCCGCTCTGAACACATATCTCATTGTTCCAAAATTCAAGATGCTGACCCTACAGCAGCTTCTTCCCATGCTGGGCAAGGAGTCTTGGCTGGTAACTCTAGATCTCAAGGAGGCATACCTGCACGTCCCCATACGACCAAATTGCAGAAGATACCTCAGATTTCTTGCAGGATCAGAGCATTATCAATTCTCAGCATTGCCCTTTGGCTTATCTACTGCGCCCAGAGTATTCACGAAATGCCTGGCATCAGTAATTGCTCATTGCAGGCTTCAGGGAATTCAAATTTACCCTTACCTGGACGACTGTCTGTTACAAGCGGACAACAAAAACAAATTAGCAAAAGATTTGAAAAAGGTCATTCATCTGCTGCAAGCCCTGGGATACACAGTCAGTATAAAAAAGTCAAGGCTGATACCATCCCAAAGGATAACTTTCTTGGGTGCAGAACTGGACACATCAAATCAAATGGCATCCCTCACAGCAGAAAAGCAGAAGCACCTTCCTCTCTATTTCATGGCATTAACAACGCAGAACCAGCTAACAGCAAGGAAAGTCCTGCAAGCCCTGGGTTACATGGCATCCTGCATAATATTGATTCCACATGCCAGACTACATATGTGGAAGTTGCAATGGTACCTAAGGAATTTATGGTCTCAGCACAAGCACAGCCTAGAAACCCAAATTCCAATAATTCCATGCCTGAAGCAAGAATTCCAGTGGTGGGCTCAGGCCTGTCAATTGAACAAAGGACTGCCCTTCCACAGCCCTCAACCAAGCCATACTATCACCACGGACGCCTCAGACCTCGGTTGGGGGGCACACATGCTGGACAAGCGCATACAAGGCTTATGGACTCAAGACCAGCTGAACCTACACATAAATCAAAAGGAGATGCTGGCAGTAAAACTGGCAATTCAGACATTCAGACCGTTTCTTCAACAGGGTCAATTGCTGATGAGGACGGACAACACCACAGTTATGTGGTACATCAACAAACAGGGAGGCACACATTCATACCCTCTATGCCGGATGGCAATGGACCTCTGGAATGTGGCCCTGAGCTTCAACATTCAGCTCCAGGCAATATTTGTACCAGGAAAAGAAAATATACTAGCAGACATCCTAAGCAGAACTACCACAGATGCCCACGAATGGATGCTGCATCCAGACATCTTCAAATCCATTACAAGGAAATGGGGACTACCAGAAATAGACTTATTCACATCCCCACACAACCACCAATTGAAAAAATTCTGCACAAGGACATACCACCCACTTGCTTGGAAGGTGGACTCCCTATCTTTCAGTTGGGAAAACCTGACAGCTTATGCATTCCCACCTCTTCCTTTGATGCACAAGGTGCTATTGAAGATCAAAGAAGACCGCCCAAGGATCATCCTGATAGCTCCAGACTGGCCGAGGCAGCATTGGTACCCATTACTGAGGAGTATGTCTCGGGAACAAATATGGCCTCTGCCCCTAGTTCCCTTACTGCTAACACAGAACAACTTCAAAACCCTGCATCCAATCTTGAAAACGCTGCAGCTAGCTGCCTGGAACATTGCATAAGACAAAATAACCCAGATTTATCTCAAAGGGTTAAAGACATTATCTTGGAGGCTCGCAGACCCTCAACAAGGAAAACTTATTCAGCAAAATGGAAAAGATATCTCATTTGGAGTGCAGCAAAAGGAGAAAATGTGTCACTGGTAAACATAGCTAACATCCTGGAATACTTGGCAGAACTTTTCCACAATGGCCTGTCCTATTCTTCCATTAAGATTCATGCATCAGCTATTTCAGCAGAATACAACATGGACCCTCCAGTCTTCTCTCATCCTCTACTCAGGCAGTTTCTGAGAGGAATTAAAAATGTAAAGCCACCAAGGAAGCCACCATTGCCCGCATGGGACTTTAACTTTGTGCTGGAAAAGTTGACACTCCCTCCTTTTGAACCAGCAGCAACAGCAGACTTACAGTACTTATCATGGAAAACTGCTTTCCTGCTTGCAATCACTTCAGCAAGAAGGGTTTCTGAATTACAGGCATTAATGGCAGTACAACCCTTCCTTATCTTCCATCAAGATAGAGTGTCCATGAGAACTAATCCTACTTTTATGCCAAAGGTGGTCTCCAGGGTATCTTTAAACCAAGCTTTCCACCTACCTACATTCTTCCCCAACCCACAGAACAGGGGAGAAAGATTATTACATACCTTGGATGTACATAGGCAATTGCGCTACTACCTGGACAGAACCAAGAGCAATAGAAAAACTGACCAGCTACTGGTAGCATATGCAACAGGAATGGAAGGAAAAGCAATTTCAAAACAGACAATCTCAAAGTGGATAGGAAATTGCATTAG
Organism: Protopterus annectens; assembly: GCF_019279795.1. Classification (NCBI taxonomy): domain Eukaryota; kingdom Metazoa; phylum Chordata; order Ceratodontiformes; family Protopteridae; genus Protopterus; species Protopterus annectens. Next base: position 1,430,633,647 of record NC_056733.1, on the reverse strand, counting down.
ATTTTGTTACTCTTACCATGGAAAGACAACTCCAGAAAACATCAGACCTCACTCCACAAGGGCTACAGCCACTACTACAGCTTTTTTACGAGGAGTGGCTACCAAAGACATTTTAGAGGCTGCTACTTGGAGCGCCGTGCATACATTTGCCAAGCATTATAATCTACCCTTATACTCCAGATCCAGAGCAGGTTTTGCCACTGCTGTTTTGCAAGGGATCTTAACTACACCATAATCTTATTAGTACCTCCTCCCCCATTTTGGCTATGGTATTCTACCCATTTGTTAGGACTGCAGATGCATCCTTGAAGGACATAGTACAGTTTTGTACCTACCATAAATGTAGATGTCCGAGAGGTATGCATCTGCAGTCAGGATTACCTCCCTCCTTCCCTCTGTGGTACTCCTAGGGTATTTGCCCATCTTGTAGCTAGCTGGGGAATCTATTATGGTGTATTTGTTTGTATATATGTATATACATGTTTATTTTTTATTTGCTCTCTGTTATTTGGAAACTTTTACATTTATCCAAATTTAGCCTTCCTAGAGGGCACCTGGCATCTGGGGCAAGAAACACTGAGGAAAATGGCGTTGGCTGATGCCTTTATACCCGCTGAACTGCAGCTATGACGTCGGGTGAAGTGCGACATCAGCCGAGGCCAGACCCAGACTTTGGAATCCGGCCGACCGAAGGGCTGCCTGAGGCAGGACAACCCATTTGTTAGGACTGCAGATGCATACCTCTCGGACATCTACATTTATGGTAGGTACAAAACTGTACTTTCTTCAGCTGCTTCAGTTTGTTCTAATGATAGTAGGAGATGAAAGTTGGCAAAGCAAGGCTTCTGCAGGAGGCAAGCACACGTGCATCTCTAAATATACTATTTTCAAGATTGCGAAACAGCACGAGTAACTGGAAACTTTACACTTCCATTGTGCTGTCTTACTGTAACCTGGAAAATGTACAGACTGCTCCCCGCTTTATACCAAAGCCAGACACCAATCAAATACACTCAAAGTACACAAAAACGGGCATAATTATGCCCTTTAATGTTTTCAAACCTCAAAAAAGTGCTGGGGACTTCATGAAAAAGATATGTTAAATCCCATTCCTGATGACTACACGTAATTTCATTGGATTGAAATGCTTTATGTAACTTCTTGTTTAGTCAGATTTGGGATGGCAAGATGCTGAAACGTGATTAGTCGAGACATTCTGTTGTGATAAAACTTGCTAGAGTCTCAACTAAAGAAAGGAGATGAGGTGAGAATTCCAGAGGCAGAGTTCCAATGAAAAACAAAAGAAGCATTTGTTTTTAGAAATGTGCACAGTTTTGGCTCATCTTTCAAGCTGATAGGCCTTTTGAGTGCATGTTTTGTTTCCCAGCATTGTGTCTGTTAAACTTCATGTATGTGCTTTTTACAAAACAGTGTTAATGCTTTAAAAACATAGTAGAGATCATACATCAAAATACCCCCCCCCCCCCAAAAAAAAAAAGTAAACCATTAAAATGGCAAAATTGAATCTGCAGTAAGTGCAAGCAATACTTTTTTCTAGTAAAGGTATATACTGTAAATTTATTTTTGTTTTTATTTATTTTGCATTTGTTGACCGGGCTAGTCTAACTGGAATAAACTCCATTTTCAGTAGAGGCCCGGGGAGAAAAGCTCCAACACAGATAATTTTATACAGTAAAAAATAATAAGTTCAAAGAAGTATAACAGTAGTAAAATAGCTCTAAGCAGTTACAGCCATACACAGACACAATATATGACTGTAATAATTGTCTCAAATTCAAAGAATTATAACGGTAATTAAAAAGGGTCTAAACAGATTACAGACATACAGATTAGGTACAGTTGTCATTACAAGCATACCTAGCTCATGCTGAGGTGATATGCAATGCAATACAAATAAAAACAAATTAGTAGTTTTCAATTGGAAGCAGGATAAAAAAGTATATACTGTTGATAAATTATACAAATGTATGATATGATACAGTGAGATAAAGATATATAGGAAGCAGCAAGAGGATGTAAGTAGGTGGAATATACTCTTGTTAGGAGCAGAGAAGACAGTCAGGGTTAGTACAAGGACAAAGCCAGTAAGAACTGAGAAATTGTTTTATTTTTAGTTTAAAGAGTCTTATGGAGGTCAGAGATAGGAGTTCAGAGGGAAGTCTGTTCCAGTGTTTGCCTACAGAGTTAGAAAACAAAGAATCTCCAGCTGAGTTGTTGGATTTGTTGATAGTAATAAGTGTCTTATTAGAGGAGCGTAGGTTCTTAAGATTGTTGTAGGGGGTAATGAGGGTAGTCAGTATAGGTGGGGTAGTACAAGCTCTTATGGATAATAGTGAGTTGTTGAGATAGTATCTGGTTATGAAACTCTAGCCATCCTAGTTGTTTTAGGTTGTTGCAGGGATGTGTTCTAAAAGGAGATCATGTGGCAAATCTAGCAATGGAGTGATAGGCAGTAGCAAGTTTGTTTAGGTTGTTTTTTGAGAGATTGGTGTATATGGGTGAGGCATAGAGTAAGGTAGTGATTAAATGAGTTCTAGCTATAGTGATTTTGGTTGAAGGAGTAAGGAAGGGTTTGATTCTGTAAAGGGATCCCAGTTTATTATTTACTGTTTTTATAGTGATGTTAGTATGAGTGTCAAAGTTTAGATTATTATCTATGGTTATTCCAAGAAGTTTGGTGGTTGTGTCAGGAGATATGAGAGTCCCATTGTTGGATGTAAGAGTAAAGTGAAGAGGGGCAGACCTACGAGTTGGAGTAAAAAGTAGGAGTTTAGGTTTTTTAGGGTTAAGTAGAAGGCAACGGTTTAAAAAACATTGTTCCACTGTATTAAATGCATTTTGTGTAAGGGATTGTAGCAAAAATGAAATTATTTCTGAAGGAACCAAAAAATTGACACACTAGAGGAGGCATCCACTTTGGTTGGCGGTAGTAAAATCCTTAATACTGAAGACATGGAGTGGAACAATATATCCCTTAAGAGACAAAGCGACCTGAATTCCTTGAAAAGTGCTTCTAAAATTAAAAAGCTTTAAAACGACTTTGTCTCTGATGTTAGGATTTATGAAACAATATATTTAAATAAAAGGTTTGTACTGGACTTTAAGCTTTAAAACTTGTGTATGTATTTATATTTTAATCTAAAACATTTTTCATGATAAATGTATATGGTTCTTTCACAATAAATACAGTAAAGCAGTAAATCTGTTTCATTTAACCAAACTTTATAAAGTATATTTGAAATTGTTAAATACTTCCTGTAAGAGAATGTTGTTATCTGCAATATAATTGGTAACTTTAGTACTATATAAGTTAAGAATTTTGGTTTATTTAACTTTGCTTATGCATGCATTGCCAGGTTAACTGAATGCTGGATCTGAGTAATATGCTAATTAGACGTGTTAAAGTGCTGGTGATTTTATTTTTATTTTTCCTGTGTAACCCTTTCCTTTCAAAGGTTACTTATGAAGCAAGTAACTCTTGAAGAAAGCTTGAGAACAAAAGAATGTTCCAGTTGTATGCAAATGCTAGAGTCTTGCTTGGCTTGCTTCCCGCATTGAGCTGTTCTGAAGAAAATCTAGGTCAAAGTTCATTACTGATGTCAGTGAAAACAGAAAGGAACTTAGTTTCTTTGTGTGTGTATATGTGTGTGTGTGTGTGTGTATGATGTATATGTGTGTGTGTGTGTGTGTGTGTCTGTGTGTATATATATATATTTTTATATATGTAAGAAATCGACTCAAAAATTTTTTTCTTAGAGGTGAAGAATTGGTAAAACAAAAGCTATAGTAATGTTTTACATTGAGCTGTTGGTGACCTGTTGTTTGCTTACATTTTACTGAATGTTAATTTAGGTTGTAGTGTTTTTACTGTACATATTAATGGAAAGCCGTAAAGTTTGTTTGCCGTTAAATTAGAACAATTTAAAAGAATTAAGAAGAATAAGAAACACAGGGAATAAGCAGCTGCTGTGTGATGCGAGTTGTGATTTTCACATGCTGTAATCAAATTCTAATATCAGGATGTGAAGCTTAGATCAGCATAGCAGATCACAATGGCTAAATATGTGTGTGTGTGTGTGTGTGTGTGTGTGTGTATATATATATATATATATATATATATATGTGTGTGTGCATGTGTATATGTATATATATATATATATATATATATATATATATATATATATATATATATATATATATATATATATATATATATATATAAAAAACTAAGAAATTAACTTCGTGACAATAAAAGCATTCAAAAAAATAGTAAATCACACCAACAACTCTTGTAGAACTTTAGCGCTTTCGTCTTATTTATTACCAAGACTTCTTCAGAAAGACATGTTTCATAAGTATGAGCAACCATTTTCACTTTCTTTATATGCATTAGTTCTAGCAGGCCATTTAAATTAACAACAGTTCCTTTCCAATAGTAAAGTGTGAACAAGCAGGGTGCTGTGTGCATTTTCATTAACATTACAATCGCAGTTACATAAGGTAAATTAGTCAGACAGTAATAGCCTTGTGGTGCCGTGTGCATAATAGAAGGGATTGTGTGCAAAAAGGGACTGTGTGCAAAAAAATAAATAAAATTTATGGGGGAACCGGGAAGGATGACAGTCATGCTGTGATGATTCTAATATAAACAGGGAACGGAGGAAGGTGGAGGAGTCAGGTAGATAGTCCTACTATGCTTTGGTGTGTGTGTGTGTGTGTGTGTGTGTGTGTGTGTGTGTGTGTGTGTGTAGAGAAATGTGTGGGTATGCCACCTGATGGGGGAGTGGGAGGAATGAGGTGTGGGCTTGAGGGGGTGCTGGTAGGGGGCCGCCCATGTTAAGGAGCATATGAATGACAGAGTGTCCCAGAAGACTGTCAGTGCGGATGGTACCAGCTGTGGGCTGGTTTGGATGGTATCACCCTTTGAATGGCTGCGTGAAATAGTGAGACCAGGGGGTATAGTTGGTGCGGTCAATGGGGGCTAGCCTGTTGATTGGGAGCATGTGTGTAGGGGGTATGGGGGAGTCAAAAGTCCGAGAGAGAAGAAACGCATTATATTCACTTGCACAATTGTAAATCCATAAACACATTAAATCTACTTGCACAATTCTTCAAACCCTATCACATTTCAATCTCTATACCATTTAAGTGCACATTTAATGTTCAGTGTCTCGTTGAGACCTGGATAGACATCAGCTCTCAATTCTATCTGCCATTTTAATTCCCGGACTTGCAGGAATGTGTCCATGTCCCCTACAAATTCTGTTAATTTTTCCAGCACTGTGAATTTGAATCCTGTGAAGTTTGGGCAAATAGCACTGTGTTTAGCCAAGGCATTCAAACTGTCCTGTTTGTGTATTGCTGCATTGTGTTCTTTAATATGGCTACTCCGCTTCCTGTTCATTTTGCCAGTATAGAAATTCCCACAGTGTTCGCAGAAAGCACAGTAGACTACATTTTTTGTGTTGCAGTCATAGTGGTCATGTAGACTGACATTTCTGTTGCAGTGCTGGAAGGTGACGTTGTTGTTTTTTCGTATGTCTACACAGGCAACACACTTGCCGCAGTCAGACATTCCAGGTTCTGTCGATACTTCGCTCTGTGGGGATGGGCTTTTATTCCTCTAGAACGCACCAACAAAAGAAGAGGTTTGTTTGAAACAGAAGTTTGGGGATGTCCCAAGTAACTTTCAGACCTTTTTCTCCTCCCAAGATGTCCCAATTGTTGGTGAGGACCCCTCTGATTCCAAACATATCGGTGGAAATTGGAAGGGGGAAACTTGAGACCCAGTCCTTTTTGTTCGGTCCGTTCTGTGCCCTTGCTGTGAATCCCTTTTCCAGGATTGGTGGGTACCTGGAGTGTCTGTGCTGTATGATCTCTTAGAACAGGTTGCCCACTAGATACTCTGGGTATTTTCTTTCTAGGAACAAGTTTCTGTGGTAAACACCTTCCTTGATGAAAACCTCGTCCCTAAAAATGAGTCTGGATAACTGGATGAATTGTCCTTTTACAATATTCTTTTTCATGAAATGGGGATGCTGGCTGCTGAACTCTAGATAGTTATTCTGGAAAGTGGGCTTGCGGTAGATGTTGGAGTCAGACTGTTCACTTTCCGGGTCTATAGTGAGGTGGATATCCAGGAATTGAGTGGTGGTTCCGATATGTCCTACTGTGAGGGTCAGGAAGTCCAGACTCTGGAAAAGGGTTTCCAGAAAATTGCTCAGAGAAAGTCTGTCCCCCTTCCAGACAAAAAAGACGTCATCAGTATAACGCCTGTACATTGTGGTGGTGTTGAACCCGGGCAGTGATTCAACCTTATCCATTTCCCAGGCACTGAGGACTAAGTTTGCATATGCTGGGGCCATTTTGGACCCCATGGCTACCCCTTTCTGTTGGTGGTAAATCTTCCCGTTGAATTGAAAGAAGTTATTTCTTAATACTGCTTCTGTTAACCTGCATACAGTATTAATCTTAGTCCCGCTTAGGTTGGAGTGCCTGTTCAGGTACTGTCTGGTGAGGGTCAGCCCTTTGGCGTGGGGGATGTTTGTGTAGAGTGCTTCTACATCTAGAGTGAACAGTAAATATTCCCCTCCATCCAGCCTTAGTTTGAAGATTTCGTTTAGAAAAGCCCAGGAGTCCTTGGTGTAGTATTTGCTGTTCTGTACAATGGGGTTAAGGATGTGGTCCACGTATTGTGAAATCTTTTCTGTTTTTGTCCTTCGGTTCGATACCACATGGCGGAAAGGTGGATTTACAGGGTTCTTGTGAAGCTTGGGGATTCCAAAAAATTTCCAAGGCTGGGTGTCGTGACCTGCATGAAGTCTTTTTCGTCTTGAGAGATCTCATCCCTGAGGTACAGTTCCAACAGTAGGTTGTCAGTTTGTTTAAAGTTTTGTTGTACCTGGTTGATGTTGACCTTTTTGTAGAACTGGTTACTCATGAGGGATGCTTCAAGTATTTGGATATATCTCTCCTGCTCCATCACTACTATCCCGGATCCCTTGTCAGCCTTCATGATCCGTAGGGATTTGTCCTGACTCCGTTCCTTCCAAGCCTGTCTT
>NC_056733.1:1430619065-1430621565 GCF_019279795.1 Protopterus annectens | reverse complement strand
GACGTTTGCCCTTTGTGGAAAGAGTCTTGGTTTTATTTGGGATTGCCTGATCCATGCAGTCCTGGAGGTGTTCATAGAAGGCATTTGTAAGGGCTTCCGCAGCTTGGGTTGTGGTTTCCACTGTCTCAGGGGCCTTGAAGGATACCACACCAGTCTTGAGTAGTGTGAAGTTTGCTTTAGAGAAGTTCTTCACTGTGGTTTATTTTGTTTGGGGTGGGGGCGGGATGTGGATTTCCAGTGAGATTAGTTTATGATCAGATCTCACCAATGAGGGATATACTTCCGGTGTGGAGCATTTTGTCCCCATGTTTGTGATAATGAGATCTAGTATATTTTCTCCTCTCGTGGGAACAGTGACTAGCTTTTCCATGGCATTTGAATTTATGAACTCCAGGAACCGTTGGGCTAGAAAGTTAGGGCTTGAGTAATGTTCCCAGTCTATATTCGGGTAGTTGAAGTCACCCAATATGATGGTGTTTGGAGATACATTTATACCCTCCAGTGTCTTCAGGAAGGCTGTGTGGGGTTCCTGAGTTTGAGAGGGTGGCCTGTAGCATGCTACAATTTGTAGAGCAGTTTTGCCTATGGTTAGTTGCACCTGGATGGTTTCGAAGCTTATGCGTTGCCACCAACCTGGAGGTGTGGGTATCCTTTATGAATATGGATACACCCTCCTTTTGTGGTGTGGTCCGGGTTTTGGGGCGGAGCATGATATGAGGTAAAACCTAATAGTGCAGGGGTGCACTCAGGAGCGTTGAACCAGGTTTCAGTTACAGCACAGACATCGATGTTCTCCGTACTGAGAAGGGCCTCGAGAGCATGCATTTTGAGATTTAGACTTCTGGCATTGAGCAGCATTACCCTCAGTTTCTTTCCATTTTGTTTTCTAGGGTGGTAGGTTTAGAATTTGAGCCTTGCCTAAAAAGGCACTATGGCGGTGGCAAGAGCCTTAGCCAATATCCAGAATCCCAGGGGTGACAGGTGCAAGCCGTCCCTTGCGAAGCAGCGTGGCTTGTCAAGCATGTCATCCCAGGCAGACAGACACTGGATCCCCTTTGAATGACACCAGACATTAAGCCAATTGTTAAAGCTGATCATCTTGTCTCTATATTGTGGCATCATTCTTGGTGAAGGAAGGATACTGCTCAGGGTTAGGGTCATACCTGCCTGGGCTACATAATCAGAGAGCTCCTCTGTCTCTTTTCATGTAGTCCAGGGAGGTGCGTCTCGGGTCGTTCACACCAGCATGGACAATGACTGTGTCATATTTGTACTTGCCGTGGAGTGACCCGAGTGCTTGTGTTATGTGGCGGATTCTAGCGCCCGATAGGCAGCTTACTGTGACCCTCTCCTTGTTCAGCCTGGTGAGTGGGACGTCAGTGTGTCTGACTATGGAGTCACCTATGACAAGTATGTTTGGTGTTGTATTTGGCCTTAAGGGCTGTGACTGCTTTGCACACTGCTTTTGTGGTTTATGTGTTGCTTGTGGGGTGTCTTGAAGTAGCAGTTGTTTGGGTGTCTGCTTTGGAGGCCTCTGCTGTTTAGGTAAATTTTACTCAGAGCCTCCAGTATGTCTTTGTGTGTTTATGTGTTTGATTCAGTGGTGTGGTAGCATTATGTGAGGCTGGTTTTGTGGTGTGTGTGTTGCCTTCTCCTCCTGTCTGGTCTTGCCAGTCCTGAGTTGAGAGCTCAGCCTCCAGTTTGGCTAAATAGCTGCATCTCTACTTAAGTATTTGTGTTATGTGGGAGGGAGAGAGGGTTGTCTGTGTACATGAGGCAGTTATAACATTGCCTCAAGATTCCCAGATTCACCAGCTGGACCTGAGAGGAGATTGACAACTGACCTTTGGACATGCTAGAATAATATTGGGAATTCCTTAATAATTGAAAACCAGGGCCAGTGGGGAGTGAGGGTGTAGTGCTTTTAATTTTTAGTGCTGACTTATATAATTGCTTTAGTGAGCAAGTGCCAGGTAACTTGAGTGCAATGTGTTACAAGTAACTAAATGCAAAAAGCGACAAACAGTAACTTTCTTTCAAGTGAAACAAGGAAATAAGTACAGTAAGCAATGCAGATATCACTAGTGATCCACAGAAGCACTGAGAAGCCACGTGTTAGGTGGAATTAGCTTCCAGGGAAATAACAAGCAAACAAACAACAAGCATATAAACAAAGCTAGATTCAGCAGGCCTGGATCTAGTCTATGCTAGAGCAAACAAGGTGTACCAATTTCAGTAAGATACAGTTCAAATATTCAGGCACTATAAACCTTTAACCAGAAATTCCCAGCTCAAAAGGGCAGAGTCCAGCCTCTTCTCCCACAAGAGTGCAGACCACGAACCTTCTTAATGTAAAATAACTGGCCTGAAGCCCAAGTGCCTAAACCAGAACTAATACACTTGGACACTGGGCTCTCAATCAGCAGTTCCCAACTTAGAAGGATGAAAGCTACCTGTCCTGCCACCACAGTGCTTGCCACAAACCTTCCTAATGTAAAAC